>NW_028251748.1:0-33708 GCF_964263255.1 Lissotriton vulgaris | reverse complement strand
ACAGTTTTTTTTAATAAAAAGAGGCCCGGGGGAGGCGGTCCCCGGAACTCCGGGGGGCCATGAGCCCCCGCATACATATAGTTAAAGACCCGGGGGTAGCGATTCCCATGCAGGGGGGACCCTCTGGGCCCCCGATTATGAAAAAAAGATTGCCCCGGGATTTGGCCCCCCGAGAGGCTAACAATAAAGCGGGCTTCATGGTTTTTTTTCTTTTTCACACAAAACTCGTACCCCCGCGATTTAAAAAAATATATATATATATTCTGCTTCCCGTCATGTACAGCGCCCCGTACGCGTACAGCACGAAAGATTCTAATTGTTCAAAAACATATATTTATGTATTTAATGTACATATTAAGGGAAGACATTATCTGGGATAATCATGAAAATAGCAAAGATGGTTTGAAGTGTTATACATTTTATAAAATAATATAGTACTGCACGCTAAAGGAAAAAAGTCAGCACAAATATTGACCCCTCTCCCAACATTTAAAAGCCCCTGGGGGAGGTGGTAAATTAATCGAGACTGAATACGTTAGTACAGCCTACTGTGCTTACGCTACCAGGAAAACATAACAACAGTACAAGGCCCAGATTTCCATTGTAGTGATTTCTTAGTTGCAGGTCTAGTTGTCAGATCGAAACACACACTCCCTCATGGCTAGTATACACCCACACCACACCCATCCAGCGCATTCGTCACTACACACGTGACCCTATCTATAAAAAAGACGTACGTGTTGTTCGCCATTTTAGAGTTGTTCCCAAAGTACTGTACATGGGGACCACTGCTACATGCGTGGGCTCATTGGTCACTGAGTTAGTGGTGCCCGAAGCACTGAGCGGGTGAAGAACCTGCGATGATGATGATGGGACCAGGGGTATGTCGTTAGCCTTAGAGATATTAAGAATCGGCATCATATATGAGAATTCTGTGTTGGAGATCGGGGCTACATCATGCAGAAGGTGTCTTATCCACGAAAAGGTGAGCAGTGAGGCTTGAGTACGCATCAGAGGGAGTCAGGGTTGTAGCAGAATAGATACAAAAACGCTACTTAGTATTTTAGACAAAGGCACTCCTATATAGTGTATTAATTTACATGTATACATTTTTTTCCCATTAGAAGGAACGTTTTTATAATCGCTGAAATGTCCAGAATATTACCAATACAAACAGTTCGTAGAAATGTGAGAAGGAATGTGTATAAAAGCGCAATGTTATCTAACTCCAAATTAATATAGTAACAATAACCAATCATAACATCTTTCTTTTAATATCTTTTAGATGTAGAGCTTCAGGATGGATTATGTAACAAGGATGACGGCAATGGCACAAGGTGAGCAAAGAAGCTTTTTTACGAAAGAACGACAAGTTATCTGTGAAAGGAGAGAATGTGTAGCATGCAGCAGGCTCGCAAAACACACATTGGGCTAATGGGGCTTCAGCTAGGATGAGATAGCTTCCTGGGCCCACACACAGTCGCACCGGAGTACTTCACAGGTCTTTTAAAGACATTTTGCTTGTTAATGATGCTTTGATGTCCCCCCCGCTTACAACCCCTGCAGCTCCACTCTTCTTTTTGCTTGAAGGTAAGCCCCCAAATTATTTTTCTAGCTCCCCCCCGATATTTTTGACTGTGGTTGCGCCTCTGGCTTCAGCCACACCCCCCTGTCGTGTGTGTCTCTCCCACGTTTTAATGTCATTTTTTCTCTCTTTCTTACACTCTCACATCGTTTCTCTCTCTTTTTTTAAGTTTTGGACGCTGCTATCTCCATTCTGCTGTATACAACCTTATCTGAGTTGAAGTGGTGAACTCTCTTGCTTACAGTGAAGGCTTCTTCAACACGTAGAGCACCCTCTTTTAATCACGCCAAAGGCACTAGGTGAGCAAAGAATTTTGTTTCCGAAACAACAACAAATTATTTGTGAAAGGAGAGAGTGGGTAGTGTGCAGCAGCTTAACTGTGTAGAAATGAATAATTACCTCCGAGCAGTGACAACAGATAGGTTACAACAGTCTGAGAAACAGATCTACAAGCTTTTTGCGCCACTTTTGTGTCACTTTTAACATGGGAAAAGTGACGCAAGGAGCTTATAAATCTGCGTCTGACTTTTCAAGAACAAATCTCAACTCCAGACCCCGCGAACAGTTTTAATGTTGTTTTCTCTCTTTTTCTCTCTCTCACTCTCTGTGACATAATTTCTCTTTCTCTTTTAAAGTCATATACACTGCTGTCTACTTTGACGTGTAGAAGCAGAGTTGAATTGAAGTTGTGAACTCTGGTGGCCGCAGTGTTTATACAAGGTAAGCCTAGATATACAATGCCTCCATTGCAATGCATTAGAAATAAGTCGGCGTATTTACAATCCCGTTGTGCCACTTTGTGTCAGTAACACATTTCCATATAGACACTACTTGAATGCGGGACTTTAACAGAAGTGAAATGTACTAGGCACACTGCAGACGTAAAATCCTAGTGTTACCTTCACTTGTAATGCTTCACCTTATTTAGTCACATCTACATAACTTTAAACTCTTTTTTTCTTTTTTGTTTTGCAGACTACCTATCCAACGTCTTTTGGAGTCCACATCACAATTTGTTTATAATACTGTTTTATTAAAGGTATTTTTCTAGTAGTTTATTATATTACCTTTAAGTTACATTTACAGTTATTGTTGTTTTAATAAAAGTTAATAAAAAAACTATATAATTGTTTTTTTGGGGGGGAGACGGTCCACAACAAAAATAATATTTATAATTTGAAGTACTATAGTAAGATGTTTTACAGTAGGGTTGAAAAGTACTGGTTGTACAATAAGTTATATTTTCTCTGGATGGACTACAACATAGAAAGGAAATCAAAGTAAAACAAAACAATGTGTACCACATTTACAAACCTCTTGCGACATATTGGCGTGCAAACCTATCCCCCAACACAATTAAATGTGTGTGCCTCAATGACGCCCCTCAAACCACGAAAACGACCACCCCCTGGAGATTTCTATATTGTGTGAGGGAGGCTGCGTAGCACACCGCCCGATGCCCTGGAGTCCGCCACACCCAGAACCAGTTGCTGCAGTGTCCTGGGGAGAAACAGCCATTACAACGTGGTCATAACCACGCGTGACCGTCACCACAAATTCATTAGCACACATATGGCTTTACCACGCATGCCTTTAGCACGCATGCTTTTACAACTACTATACATTTACCAGGCATCATAAAGGCATTATCATGGTAATGGCTTTGTGGTGACGATCACACATTGTAATGGCTGTGCCTTACGTGCTTCAAATGAGTTTTTAGGTATGAGTGTGACCAAATCTGATAAGATTGGAAGGACAAACACCGTGGTGTCTGTGGCAGGAAATCTCATGGATCACAAAGAAGATAGACGGGGGTAAATTAAAAGTACCAGGTATAAGAAAAATAACAGAGGAAAACTGCTAAAATGGCGGAGGACGGAGAATGTAATTAACGTTTGGCGCCTTGGAAATACGTTTCAAATAAATATAGATAGAATATGATTATTAATATATTACAAAAGTATAGCAGCGGATGAAGTACACAACTCGGCAGAAGAAAGCGGAAAATGTAATATCTGAAATGAGGAGAGGTTTGCTTGGAGAACTTGAAGAAAAACATAGAAGTGTGGGCTTGGAAACAAGGCTGCACATGCGTAGAGAGTACAACTGGTGCAGAAAAAAAACGGAAAGTTTTACCTACTATCATAAAAATATAGCTCTTTTTTTGACCAGTAAAGTTAGTTCTGAAAAGAACTGTTTTTTATGAGCCCCAAAGCCCCCATGGTCCCAGCCGGCTCCCTGCGTCCTTCGCGAGCCGGCATTGCTTTTCGTCATCCCGGCACTGCAGAAGGCGGCACTGTAGGCACTCCGGGACACTGCAGAAGCCGGCCCTGAAAGGTGGTGGTCCCCAGGGCCATCAAAGGCTCCAGGAAGGGGGCCACGCCACCCCCCTCCCAAGATTTAATAGCCCTAATAGAGCCGCGGGGAGGTGGCAGTCCCCGGAGCGGGAGAACCCTCTGGGCCCCCCATTATTAAGAAAAAATTGCCCCCGATATTTGACCCCTCCGGGGGCTAATTAACAATAAAGCAATCTTTTTTTCCCCCAAAATGCGTACCATACGAGTATCAGGCGATTTAAAAAAAATATTAATTTGGGCCCTTACGTTCCATGTGGGACTCCCTGAGCAGGCCTAGGGGGTCAGGATGTTTCTACCCTGCCCCTTTTCCTTATTTTTCAACTTTGTTTTACTGTTTTCTTGTGACTCGGTTCTACTGAGGCACAAGATGGCTGCCAACACTTTCTGGTTTGGACTGTTGACAGACAGTTAACATCCAATCAACATGCAGCTCGTTCTCGTAATTGTATGGATTTCCGTACGCGTACAGTACTTCGTCTTTAGATATCACTATGATTTTACTTTTGATTTTCTCAGGAACTACTGAACAGATTTACACCATTTAACAAAAAGCACAATCTGCGAACCGAACTCTACCTCCCTGCCAAATTTGGTATAATTCTGTTCATCCGTTCGGGCTGTAGCCCTAGCTACAGGTCCCTATGGAAAATTGCATTTGTCAAGCGGGGCCAAGAAAAAAGGGGGTCCCAAAACGCGTTTTCCCCATGTTAATTTCCATAGGAAGTTTTGGAACAGGCCACAGCCCGAACTGCTGAATGGTATTATACCAAAAAGGTAGCTCTTGGTTCAGAAAGTGACCTTTTTTTTACAATGGTGTAAATCCGTTCAGTTGTTCCTGAGAAATTAAAAAAGGAAAAATATTGATATATGAGCACTGAGGAGGAGTTACGACTCCTCCCGAGCACGAGCTTACTTCTGATTGGCTGCCAACACTCTAAACCAGAATGTGTTGGTAGCCATCTTGTGACTCGGTAACCGAGACACAAGAAATCTGAAAAAAGAAGATAAAAAATAAGAAAAGGGGGCAGGGTACAAAAACCTTGACCCCCTCGGACTGCTTAGGGGGTTCCCACGGGGAACCCCAGGGCAAAAAAAAAGCATGTTTAAAAAAAATGTAATCGCCCGAATTCAGGACTGGAGGATTATAATTGATTTTTTAAAAATCCATTCATTGAAACTAAACTCAGAAAAGACGGAGATCAGCAGCCTCGGCCCATCCATCTCTGCCTGGGACAACTCCTGCTGGCCCCCAACTCTGGGCACCCCCCCAAGCCCACAGACCACGCACACAACCTGGGCTTCATCCTCGACTCTATTACATCCTCTAATCCTCTAATCAGGGGTTAACCTTTTATGAATTGAGGCCTATAACTGTGGGCCTTGTGACCTCTAAAACAGTCCAATACCAGGGTAAACACCCCCTTAATCTAGTAGGGACCTTTCATTAGGAAGTTTCTTGTTCGCAGGTGAGAACAACATTTCATGTTTTCTAGCATCGGATTCTAAAAATTTAGTAACGCATTATAATCTGCCAAAACAACTAGTGAGCATGGTCGAGACCAGGCAGGTGTGCTTCCTCCCCATATCTACCGCCTACAATTAGATGTAATCCTTGATGGAGGTCTTTGGATCGACAAGTATCTCAAGCGCAATCCCCGTGGCTGCTTTCTTCTCATCTGCTGCTCTGATCGGTCTGACCCTTTATAAACAAGAGGCATGTGAACTCGCACAGAAGCCCTGTCCATTTGGCCCCGCCCCACACACACTAGGGTATGCAACGTCTTTGCGCACTTTCCTCACTATGATGGACAGCTCACTCGAGGGACCTCGGCACCTTTTGGCGCGTGACAAAGTTACAGACACACGTGGTCACTGGAGACAACTCTCTGGCCCTTTACTCAGCTGCAGTGTAGCAAAAGCACTATACATATACCCAACGAGGTAGCACTTACTGATTAGACAGTAGAAAGTACTCCAGTTGAGTAGAGGTATGGCACAACACAGTGGCATCTTCGTGGATAAATATGCAGGCAGGACTCATTCTGGCATGATGCTCCTGTGCCTGACAGACACACGTGGTCACAAATCCGTGAGTTTGCGGCTTTTCGCGCAAACTCACAGATTGTTTTGCCGATTTCGCACAAATTTGCAGATCGCTGATCCGCAAAATTGACCCATACTTAGTTGTAAGTTGTTTAAATATGGCATAGGCATACTACTTCGTTATAATTCGTGGCTATTTGTCAATATTTAAACATCTATATGTAGAAAAAAATGTTATTGCATGTTTTTCGCTTTTTCTCTGTAACGTCAGAAGTTTGTTTTTAGAAACAGATAGATTATAACAAACATTGCTCCTTTTCTGGCTCCTTTCACCTTATATATAGTGACTTTTTATATAATATTATTCACTCTTTACTTCGCTTGAGAGGTGTTGGTGACCCGTCAACGCAAACCCTAAACATTTGAAATCCACGTCACCATCTTCCACTTGCTATTGTGTTTTACCCTAGAGATCACATACTGTTAATATGTATATTATAACATTAACAGTCTTGGTGATCTTAGTGGAATTCACAATCCACCGTCACAAAGAGTAACGATAAGTAAGCAGCATTACCGGCTTTCGGTTTTCAGTCTATTTTCCCCTTGTGATCATGTGCTGTGAAAATATATACATATTATTATTCTCACTGTCATGATTTCAGAGGAGTTTATGACCCGTCACCACAAAGATCAAATTTTTTCACCTCCTGGAGAAAAATATAGCTATCATGCGTACTTTGTTACTTTAAATATTTAATAAACCCTACATTTCTGAATGTTATTTTCTAATTTCTATTCTTATTTGTGGTTCCTATTCACCTTCTCTCTAAAGAATATATAGAACCTGTACTTTATATTATAAGAGTATCATCCTATATATTCTTTAGTGAGTATGTGATTTATTAGCGGAACAGTCTGCAACCTCTAAGCACTACGACCGCATGTTCCTGAATTGCATAGAATACACATTTGAAAAATAATAATGCATCCATTTCTATGTAATATAAAATCATTTGTATTTTACTGTTTTTTACTTGTTCTCTTGATCTAAGATAATGTAGGACGGGAGTGTTTGTTGCAGCACTTCTATTCTACTTTATCTAAAAGTAACTGATGCCCTCTTACATCATCAAGAATGTGGGGCAACACTTTTACAAACTGTAGCACAAAAAAGAAGTATATAGCCACGCTTATTTGACATTTTATGAAATTCCATTTTTAATTGTCACCCCTTTCATATATACAGCGACAGTTTCTGAAGAAGGTTTATTTGTATTTGCTTAATAAAAACAGTTTCAAACCTAGACTGATTTTTTTTGCTGCGCAACCACACCTCCCCATCAGGAAAGTAAACACCACATTATAAGTAAATAGTACCCCTAAGAAGTATGTCACCTACAAACTTGATAAAAAAAAAACAGCGCAAGACACTGTCATTTTTCCGCCGTGATTCATACACCACACAGCAATTATATAAATGGCCCTTGAAACATATAAAAAAATGGTTTCCCTCATAATCCCTCTCCACCAATGTATGGGCACTGTACAGAGTTATTAGTGTTCCTAACCTGCCCTCTACTACTTTCTTTCCCCATACTACTTTGGAAAATGCATCACAATATCACTGACAACAGTGAACCGTTCCCACCCAATAAGGAGCAAACTTGTGCTCGGAACACTTTAGCCAATAAAATGTCCATGTTGTTCCACAGACGAGCAAGAAATGACTGCCAAACCTTCTACTTTTAATACTTCACAGCCAATGAACATTAAGCTTCGTAAAGTCCCGCTTGGAGCACGTTACCCTAATACTCCCCTAACAGGAAGGAATCACTTACAAAACTTTTCCACTGACTTCTTCTACGACTAACGGTTCCTATGAAAAAATAAATATAAATCTCCAGCACAGTAACTATTTCAATTAGAAACATATTGTGGTGAACTTCTAACCTCTGTACTCACGCAAGTGATCCAGGAACTGTTACTATGGTAACAGGCAGAAAGGTATTGACTGTACAAACAACTGTATATTTACCCTGGATCCTCTACAAGACAGAAAGGAAAGCAAAATACCACATTTACAACCCCCTTGCACAGTTTTTTTTAATAAAAAGAGGCCCGGGGGAGGCGGTCCCCGGAACTCCGGGGGGCCATGAGCCCCCGCATACATATAGTTAAAGACCCGGGGGTAGCGATTCCCATGCAGGGGGGACCCTCTGGGCCCCCGATTATGAAAAAAAGATTGCCCCGGGATTTGGCCCCCCGAGAGGCTAACAATAAAGCGGGCTTCATGGTTTTTTTTCTTTTTCACACAAAACTCGTACCCCCGCGATTTAAAAAAATATATATATATATTCTGCTTCCCGTCATGTACAGCGCCCCGTACGCGTACAGCACGAAAGATTCTAATTGTTCAAAAACATATATTTATGTATTTAATGTACATATTAAGGGAAGACATTATCTGGGATAATCATGAAAATAGCAAAGATGGTTTGAAGTGTTATACATTTTATAAAATAATATAGTACTGCACGCTAAAGGAAAAAAGTCAGCACAAATATTGACCCCTCTCCCAACATTTAAAAGCCCCTGGGGGAGGTGGTAAATTAATCGAGACTGAATACGTTAGTACAGCCTACTGTGCTTACGCTACCAGGAAAACATAACAACAGTACAAGGCCCAGATTTCCATTGTAGTGATTTCTTAGTTGCAGGTCTAGTTGTCAGATCGAAACACACACTCCCTCATGGCTAGTATACACCCACACCACACCCATCCAGCGCATTCGTCACTACACACGTGACCCTATCTATAAAAAAGACGTACGTGTTGTTCGCCATTTTAGAGTTGTTCCCAAAGTACTGTACATGGGGACCACTGCTACATGCGTGGGCTCATTGGTCACTGAGTTAGTGGTGCCCGAAGCACTGAGCGGGTGAAGAACCTGCGATGATGATGATGGGACCAGGGGTATGTCGTTAGCCTTAGAGATATTAAGAATCGGCATCATATATGAGAATTCTGTGTTGGAGATCGGGGCTACATCATGCAGAAGGTGTCTTATCCACGAAAAGGTGAGCAGTGAGGCTTGAGTACGCATCAGAGGGAGTCAGGGTTGTAGCAGAATAGATACAAAAACGCTACTTAGTATTTTAGACAAAGGCACTCCTATATAGTGTATTAATTTACATGTATACATTTTTTTCCCATTAGAAGGAACGTTTTTATAATCGCTGAAATGTCCAGAATATTACCAATACAAACAGTTCGTAGAAATGTGAGAAGGAATGTGTATAAAAGCGCAATGTTATCTAACTCCAAATTAATATAGTAACAATAACCAATCATAACATCTTTCTTTTAATATCTTTTAGATGTAGAGCTTCAGGATGGATTATGTAACAAGGATGACGGCAATGGCACAAGGTGAGCAAAGAAGCTTTTTTACGAAAGAACGACAAGTTATCTGTGAAAGGAGAGAATGTGTAGCATGCAGCAGGCTCGCAAAACACACATTGGGCTAATGGGGCTTCAGCTAGGATGAGATAGCTTCCTGGGCCCACACACAGTCGCACCGGAGTACTTCACAGGTCTTTTAAAGACATTTTGCTTGTTAATGATGCTTTGATGTCCCCCCCGCTTACAACCCCTGCAGCTCCACTCTTCTTTTTGCTTGAAGGTAAGCCCCCAAATTATTTTTCTAGCTCCCCCCCGATATTTTTGACTGTGGTTGCGCCTCTGGCTTCAGCCACACCCCCCTGTCGTGTGTGTCTCTCCCACGTTTTAATGTCATTTTTTCTCTCTTTCTTACACTCTCACATCGTTTCTCTCTCTTTTTTTAAGTTTTGGACGCTGCTATCTCCATTCTGCTGTATACAACCTTATCTGAGTTGAAGTGGTGAACTCTCTTGCTTACAGTGAAGGCTTCTTCAACACGTAGAGCACCCTCTTTTAATCACGCCAAAGGCACTAGGTGAGCAAAGAATTTTGTTTCCGAAACAACAACAAATTATTTGTGAAAGGAGAGAGTGGGTAGTGTGCAGCAGCTTAACTGTGTAGAAATGAATAATTACCTCCGAGCAGTGACAACAGATAGGTTACAACAGTCTGAGAAACAGATCTACAAGCTTTTTGCGCCACTTTTGTGTCACTTTTAACATGGGAAAAGTGACGCAAGGAGCTTATAAATCTGCGTCTGACTTTTCAAGAACAAATCTCAACTCCAGACCCCGCGAACAGTTTTAATGTTGTTTTCTCTCTTTTTCTCTCTCTCACTCTCTGTGACATAATTTCTCTTTCTCTTTTAAAGTCATATACACTGCTGTCTACTTTGACGTGTAGAAGCAGAGTTGAATTGAAGTTGTGAACTCTGGTGGCCGCAGTGTTTATACAAGGTAAGCCTAGATATACAATGCCTCCATTGCAATGCATTAGAAATAAGTCGGCGTATTTACAATCCCGTTGTGCCACTTTGTGTCAGTAACACATTTCCATATAGACACTACTTGAATGCGGGACTTTAACAGAAGTGAAATGTACTAGGCACACTGCAGACGTAAAATCCTAGTGTTACCTTCACTTGTAATGCTTCACCTTATTTAGTCACATCTACATAACTTTAAACTCTTTTTTTCTTTTTTGTTTTGCAGACTACCTATCCAACGTCTTTTGGAGTCCACATCACAATTTGTTTATAATACTGTTTTATTAAAGGTATTTTTCTAGTAGTTTATTATATTACCTTTAAGTTACATTTACAGTTATTGTTGTTTTAATAAAAGTTAATAAAAAAACTATATAATTGTTTTTTTGGGGGGGAGACGGTCCACAACAAAAATAATATTTATAATTTGAAGTACTATAGTAAGATGTTTTACAGTAGGGTTGAAAAGTACTGGTTGTACAATAAGTTATATTTTCTCTGGATGGACTACAACATAGAAAGGAAATCAAAGTAAAACAAAACAATGTGTACCACATTTACAAACCTCTTGCGACATATTGGCGTGCAAACCTATCCCCCAACACAATTAAATGTGTGTGCCTCAATGACGCCCCTCAAACCACGAAAACGACCACCCCCTGGAGATTTCTATATTGTGTGAGGGAGGCTGCGTAGCACACCGCCCGATGCCCTGGAGTCCGCCACACCCAGAACCAGTTGCTGCAGTGTCCTGGGGAGAAACAGCCATTACAACGTGGTCATAACCACGCGTGACCGTCACCACAAATTCATTAGCACACATATGGCTTTACCACGCATGCCTTTAGCACGCATGCTTTTACAACTACTATACATTTACCAGGCATCATAAAGGCATTATCATGGTAATGGCTTTGTGGTGACGATCACACATTGTAATGGCTGTGCCTTACGTGCTTCAAATGAGTTTTTAGGTATGAGTGTGACCAAATCTGATAAGATTGGAAGGACAAACACCGTGGTGTCTGTGGCAGGAAATCTCATGGATCACAAAGAAGATAGACGGGGGTAAATTAAAAGTACCAGGTATAAGAAAAATAACAGAGGAAAACTGCTAAAATGGCGGAGGACGGAGAATGTAATTAACGTTTGGCGCCTTGGAAATACGTTTCAAATAAATATAGATAGAATATGATTATTAATATATTACAAAAGTATAGCAGCGGATGAAGTACACAACTCGGCAGAAGAAAGCGGAAAATGTAATATCTGAAATGAGGAGAGGTTTGCTTGGAGAACTTGAAGAAAAACATAGAAGTGTGGGCTTGGAAACAAGGCTGCACATGCGTAGAGAGTACAACTGGTGCAGAAAAAAAACGGAAAGTTTTACCTACTATCATAAAAATATAGCTCTTTTTTTGACCAGTAAAGTTAGTTCTGAAAAGAACTGTTTTTTATGAGCCCCAAAGCCCCCATGGTCCCAGCCGGCTCCCTGCGTCCTTCGCGAGCCGGCATTGCTTTTCGTCATCCCGGCACTGCAGAAGGCGGCACTGTAGGCACTCCGGGACACTGCAGAAGCCGGCCCTGAAAGGTGGTGGTCCCCAGGGCCATCAAAGGCTCCAGGAAGGGGGCCACGCCACCCCCCTCCCAAGATTTAATAGCCCTAATAGAGCCGCGGGGAGGTGGCAGTCCCCGGAGCGGGAGAACCCTCTGGGCCCCCCATTATTAAGAAAAAATTGCCCCCGATATTTGACCCCTCCGGGGGCTAATTAACAATAAAGCAATCTTTTTTTCCCCCAAAATGCGTACCATACGAGTATCAGGCGATTTAAAAAAAATATTAATTTGGGCCCTTACGTTCCATGTGGGACTCCCTGAGCAGGCCTAGGGGGTCAGGATGTTTCTACCCTGCCCCTTTTCCTTATTTTTCAACTTTGTTTTACTGTTTTCTTGTGACTCGGTTCTACTGAGGCACAAGATGGCTGCCAACACTTTCTGGTTTGGACTGTTGACAGACAGTTAACATCCAATCAACATGCAGCTCGTTCTCGTAATTGTATGGATTTCCGTACGCGTACAGTACTTCGTCTTTAGATATCACTATGATTTTACTTTTGATTTTCTCAGGAACTACTGAACAGATTTACACCATTTAACAAAAAGCACAATCTGCGAACCGAACTCTACCTCCCTGCCAAATTTGGTATAATTCTGTTCATCCGTTCGGGCTGTAGCCCTAGCTACAGGTCCCTATGGAAAATTGCATTTGTCAAGCGGGGCCAAGAAAAAAGGGGGTCCCAAAACGCGTTTTCCCCATGTTAATTTCCATAGGAAGTTTTGGAACAGGCCACAGCCCGAACTGCTGAATGGTATTATACCAAAAAGGTAGCTCTTGGTTCAGAAAGTGACCTTTTTTTTACAATGGTGTAAATCCGTTCAGTTGTTCCTGAGAAATTAAAAAAGGAAAAATATTGATATATGAGCACTGAGGAGGAGTTACGACTCCTCCCGAGCACGAGCTTACTTCTGATTGGCTGCCAACACTCTAAACCAGAATGTGTTGGTAGCCATCTTGTGACTCGGTAACCGAGACACAAGAAATCTGAAAAAAGAAGATAAAAAATAAGAAAAGGGGGCAGGGTACAAAAACCTTGACCCCCTCGGACTGCTTAGGGGGTTCCCACGGGGAACCCCAGGGCAAAAAAAAAGCATGTTTAAAAAAAATGTAATCGCCCGAATTCAGGACTGGAGGATTATAATTGATTTTTTAAAAATCCATTCATTGAAACTAAACTCAGAAAAGACGGAGATCAGCAGCCTCGGCCCATCCATCTCTGCCTGGGACAACTCCTGCTGGCCCCCAACTCTGGGCACCCCCCCAAGCCCACAGACCACGCACACAACCTGGGCTTCATCCTCGACTCCTCCCTCACGATGACCAGGAAAGTCAACGCCATCACCTCCTCATGCTTCAACACCCTCCGCATGCTCTGAAAGATCTTCCGGTGGATCCCCACTGGAACCAGGAAGACTGTCACCCAGGCCCTCGTCACCAGCCGGCTGGACTATGGGAATGCTCACTACGCAGGGACCACTGCCAAACTTCAGAAAAAACTCCAGCGCATACAGAACGCATCCGCACGACTCGTCCTGGACATCCCCCGAGACCGCCACATCTCCACCCACCTGAGAGACCTGCACTGGCTCCCCGTCAACAAGAGGATCACATTCAGACTTCTCACCCACGCACAGAAAGCTCTCCACAACATGGGTCCCAAATACCTCAACAACCGCCTCACGTTCTACACACCGATCCGCCAGCTCCGCTCCGCCAGCCTTGCCCTCACCGCCAATCCACGTATCCGCAGAACCACCACCGGAGGAAGATCCTTCACATACCTAGCGGCCAAGACGTGGAACACCCTGCCCACCCACCTACGACAGATCCAGGACCATCTCGCCTTCAGGAGGCACCTCAAAACCTGGCTCTTCGAGCAGTAGTGTCCCCCCTCCCAGCGCCTTGAGACCCTCCCGGGTGAGTAGTGCGCTCTACAAATTTCGTGATTGATTGATTGAGAACTTGGCCCCCACCAAAGGGTAAGATTTGAAGGGCTACAATTCCCAGCATTCAGTTATAAGTACTCACCTATGAGCAGTATGTGAATTGGGTAAAAGACGGGTGGCACACTACAGGAAACTGAATGCTTTCCCTATGATTAAAGGCAGGCTGCCTCGAAACACGTCAGGGATGAATTGAACTCTGAATGGAAAATGCTGAATTTGGGAAATAAAGTTCATGTTGAACAAAACTCAGAGGAGTGGCATCCTCAAAGCTTCAGGGCATCTTAGGATGATTTTTCAACACTGCAGTCTGGCCGTGGAGGATGCACCACCCCGGTGAATGGAATTGCGGGGTTGCCGGATGGAACCTCTCAAAGCACATGTGCGGCACAAAGTTTTCTCTGAATTCAGGACTGGTTTTCAGGCGGAGGCCCACTGTAGGGTTATAATTGATTATTTAAAAAGCAATTCATTGAGTCAGAACTCAACCCTCACCGGAGGGTAAGAATTGAAGGACCACAACTCCCAGCATTCAGTTATAAGTACTCACCTGTGAGCAGTATGTGAATTGGGTAAAAGAGGCATGGCACACACTGCTTTCCCTATGATTAAGAGGCAGGCTGCTTTGAAACTTGTCAGGGATAAATTGAACTCGGAATGGAAAATGCTAGTTTTGGGAAATAAAGTTCATGTTGAACAAAACTCCGTCCTTAAAGCTTCAGGGCATCTTGGGATGATTTTTCAACACGGCAGTCCGGCTGTGGAGGATGCACCACCCGCGTGAATAGAATGGCGGGGCTACAGGCTGGAACCTCTCACAGCACATGTGTGGCACAGAATTTTCTCCAAATTCAGGACTGGTTTTCAGACAGAGACGCACTGGAGGGTTATAAATGATTTTTAAAAAAGCGATTAATTGAGTCAGAACTCTGCCCCATCGGAGGGTAAGAATTGAAGGACCACAACTCCCAGCATTCAGTTATAAGTACTCACGTGTGAGCAGTATGTGAATTGGGTAAAAGAGGCATGTTAGCAGCTCCCCATGTGGAAAAGCAATGCCGGCTCCTGAAGGATGCGGGGAGCCGGCGGGACCTTGGGGGCATTGGGGCTCCCCTCAAGGTCTCCAACGTTTTTGATAAGCCCGGGGGATGGGGTCCCCAGGGATATTCGAAATTAGTGATAGAGTGTTGGAACTGGGGTCACCAGCTCCCTGAGGGTAGCATGGCACGAACGGGCAGGCATCCGAAAGCTTATGTGTAAAGCGACCATACAGCACACGCATCCACTGAGACAGTAAAATGGGCACGCAATGAGTGACACCACTCCAGTTAGTTTGTATAAAAATTAGATAACTTTTATATAGAGCAGAGTCAGGGTAATCAAAAATTACAGTATCAATTACTTATTAGTTTTCCTTCAGAATACATATGTTTCAACACTTTGTAATAAATACTCAGAGGAATAAATATTAAATATCACATAAATATTGAATATGAGATAATACTAAATATAGATAACCACAGGCCTGACCTAAGCCTTGCTTCTTGTCAGCACCTGTGAGAAATACATTAAGGAGACAACCAAATGACATTGCAACTCATTGGTTCTGCAGGCATTTTACCCACTTCTCACCAAGCAAGGGTGATCGTTTTACAGCAGTAAACATGTAAATAAATAACTGTAGGCTTCCAGTAAATGCAGCAATAGGTGTGAGAAAAACATTTCATTAAGAATAACTTCCCCTTTGTGCAGGATTAACCATTTCAAGAATCACTCCCAGCAGGAATGAGTATTAAGCAGTTCCATAGTTGAAGTAGAACTTTTCATTAGTTATGCACCAACATTTCATCCAGGAAGTAACCACTTCTCTGAGCAGAAGTAACAGGTAAACCATGCATAAGGCCTAGGCTGAGCAGGACACTAGGCGAAATAGGGATAATCCCTGGGTTTGGGCCTAGCCCTCGCGAATACTCTTCATCCTGGCACTGTAGGCATTCTATTACATCCTCTAATCAGGGGTTAACCTTTTATGAATTGAGGCCTATAACTGTGGGCCTTGTGACCTCTAAAACAGTCCAATACCAGGGTAAACACCCCCTTAATCTAGTAGGGACCTTTCATTAGGAAGTTTCTTGTTCGCAGGTGAGAACAACATTTCATGTAGAGCCATTCATATTCTCCTTAGCAGTAACTTATTTCAATAAAGGTTAAAACGTTACATTACCCAGCATTAAACATTTCCTGGAGTTGTACTTAAGGAGCATTGCACTTGGCATATAACCCTTCCCTATGCAGACACATTTCATTATATAAATGTAGGTGTTTCAGAGACCCTGGCATCAGGCAGGAGTAGAAAACACTTCCTTAAAGATCAGGCAACATGTCATTATGCAAAAACACACATTTCATTAGGCCAGGATAACCTTTGCATTTAACTGGGGGTCAACATTTCATTATGTGAGCAAAGGGAGCAAGTTATTAATCACTGTAGCATCAATAACCAATTCATCAGGAATAATCATTACAGCAAGGAGATATTGCATCAAGAATAAACCTGGCATCAAAGATAACCATTGCATTAGCCAGCACTAACCCGGTATAATGCCAAAATGAGCACTTAACTTTACTCCCAGGCCGGGGTTAACCTTAGTGGCCCAGCAGCCCCTTAACTTGTTAACCCTTCTCAGTGGCAAGAATCACCAGAGCCATAATAGACCCCTAACCGGGGGTTAATTCTTAAATGGGACCAGGCCCAGTTCAGATGCTTGTATGGGCCTGATCAGGGCCAACTGGGCCCAACTATAGTTTCTCCTCATAGCACTCTACACTTCCACAGCGCTCGCCCTGGCTGAGGTGTTCTGGGGCATAACAGCGCTCTTCCTCACAGTGCTCTCCACAGCCTCAGCGCTCACACTAGCGGCAATGATCTTGGGCACAGGGCGCTTTCTGACACAGCGCCAGGCAGCAAATTCAGGTCATGGGCCCACAGCACCTCGCTGATCAGTGCTTGAAATTAATGACAGATGCTGGATGTACAGCACTTCACAGTACCTCAAGGGTCCCCAGGCAGCTGCAGAGCTCACAGGTTCACAACGCTTCGCAGTCACAGCGCTGGAAGTGGGTTTCAGGGATCAGGTACACAGTGCGACCCATTCACAGCGCTGGTGTCAGGGATTGGCAGCAGCGCAGGCTCACACACGCCACTAACCTTTGCTCAAGGTGTCCGGCAGAAACGACTTCTGATGCTAATCTCTCCTCCCCCCGCCAGCCACGGAACCCACAGTGGAAGCGAAACACACTGTGCGCACACGTACCTAGCCGGGAAAGGGGAAGTGGATAAAATAATAAATGGGTAGCGATGATTCCTTGGGATCCCCCAGGAGTCTGGTAACCAAGATGCGTAGGACAGCAGGAGAGGACCCACCTAATAAGGGAAGAATAAGAAACACAATCAACTCTACTCTTCATGTGCCTCGAACAGTATCAGAATCACCAGGTAGGCGCTTCACTCACCAGAATCACACAAAACCCAGGCCGTAAAGAAAAGGCACCACAGCAAGCCTGCAAGGTCTATGACGTTTTCCGTTCAGAGTTCAGGACTGTGGTATGCAGGATTCAACAAAGGATCGATAAGGTAACGGTTGTTAAACGACACAAACCGCTCTTAGTGTTCAGCCACAAGTTAAGTACAGTGAACCAAACTAGGGACATCAAAGGAAACAACGTCTCTGTCTCTTGTGGTAGCGATTGTCCGTTGCATCAAAAACAAAACAAAACAGGTCTGGGACTACGTCTCCCAGAAACCCTCTCTGTAGGGAACGTACAAGGAAAATAATAGCGCAGCGTGTCTTCAGGAGGAATACTTCACAGTACGCGGTAAAGTACACGCGCTACGTCTCAAAAGCGCCCTAAACTAACTATCTAGGGATGATCAACAGCAGCCAAACAATAAACGAAAGCGAGCCCGCTTTCGTCTCTCAAGTACTTATCCGGAGAGCGCTGAAAGATCCAACGCTGGTTTACATCACGGCTTCTCAAACTCAGGAAATCTTCTTGCTTCTCGCTGGAATCCGGCGGGGAACACATCCGCCACTCCAACTTCTCTAGGATCGAAATTGACAAGCACCGTCCGTGAGGATGGGAGGTGCTAATATGCCTTTGGGTCTCATGACTCTTCCTGCTTGCCCCTGGGAATGCTGGTCAATGTAGTTCACTCTTCTACACACATCTCCACACGCATACCATCTTCGGGATTTGGATAGTACAACCTTCCCTCGACCCCCGGGCACCACAATCGCTACAGCTGGTAATGGATTTCTGGTGTCAGTTGTAGGGGAAGGGAATATGGCAGTCCTGGAGATACCGCTTCTCTGGTACAGCGCTTCACAGGGGCCCTTCCCATAGATAAGACAGTTCAGACAGCACCAGCAGTACAGGTAGTCCAGGATGCTAGCGCTGGGGAATAGGGGTGCTTAGCCAGCAGACAGTTAATTTTTAGTTGAAAGCAGATCACAATTCACACAGGACAGGCCACACAACAGTGGCAGGTTAGCGCAGGGTCCCAGGTGGCGTCAGGGAACGCAGGGGGGTGTCTCAGCGCCAATACCTGGTGGATCCCCAGTAGTCCTGTAGCAGTTAGGTTTCTTCTTGGTGCTTCAGGTTTCTTGTGCCCTTGTAAATACCAGTCTCTTGATTCCTTAAAAGGGGGAGGGGGTTGAGTTGATGGCTGTATCCAATCTCCTCAGCCGGTTTCCTCAAGTGGCCCCTGGGTTCCCCTTCTGCCGGGCCAGATCAGGGGGCAAGTTCAGGATTTCTCAACACTTGGAAGGCAGCACCTAGGCCCTGTCACTCCCAGTGTCATAGGTCCCTGTCTAGGCTCCACTGCCTAGAACTCTTGCGTAGGTTCTCCCCCAGGTCTGTGCTCCCTCAATGTGACAGGAAAGTTTCCCTCCCTTTCCTTATATAGTGCCAGTTGACAGTTGGCAGTGGCAGTTGGTGTCACCTCACCAACTGCCACTGCATATGTACACTGTGAGTCAGTGTACATATGGTAAAATTGAGTGAGAATCATTTTGTTGCAGACCCATAAGTACATGTGCTCAGGCAGTGAGCCAAGCTTTATGGCACGCAGCTCTTCAAACTCCTAAGGACTATGCATGTAGTGATCTAAGCACGTTCACACTTGATTTTGGGCCTACAATTCCCCAGTTAGTATCCATACATTCCAGGAAAGACCCTGTGACTGCTCTTGCAAACCCATAGTGACTCTTTCAGTAGCATGTAGTAATCCCTTCAGTAAAGTGCAAGGGATACTGTTATTTGTCTAGAATCAAACTGTGAGTCAATGTGCATTTGGGAAAATTGAGAGAGAATCATTTGCTTGCTTGATGTGTTTGCTGACACAAAAGTATATGTTCTCATACAGTGGGCCAGGCTTTAGGGCACGCAGTGCTTCAAACTCCTAAGGACTATGCATGTAGTGATCTAAACACCTTGACACTTGTATTTCAGGCCTCCAATTCCCCAGTTAGTATCCATACACTCCAGGAAACACCCTGTGACTTCTCTCGCAAACCCATAGTGACTCTTTCAGTAGCATGTAGTAATACTTTCAGTAAATTGCAAGGGATACTGTTATTTGTCTAGAATCACACTGTGAGTCAGTGTGCATTTGGGAACATTGAGAGAGAATCATTTGCTTGCTTGATGTGTTTAGAGACACATACGTACATGTACTCATGCAGTGAGCTAGGCTTTAGGGCACGCAGTGCTTCAAATTGCTATCTACTATGCATGTACTGGTCTACGCACCTTCACACTTTTGTTTCAGTCCTACCATTCCCAAGTAAGTATCCATACACCCCAGAAAACACCCTGTCACTGCTCTTGTAAACCCATAGTGACTCTTACAGTACAATTTACTAAAACTTTCACTAAAGTAAAACTCAATGAATTATGAATTCACCCACTGATTCTCCTTATAATAGTGTAATCATTTAGTCAGTATGCATGTACTCATGCAGTGAGCCAGGATTTAGCCCACAGAGTGGTTTAAACTCCTATGCACTATGGATGTAGTAGTCTAACCACCTTCACACTTGTGTTTCAGGCCTACAATTCCCCACTCGGTATTCATACACTCTAGCAAACACCCTGACACAAAAGTACATGCACTCATGCAGTGAGCCAGGCTTTAGGGCACGCAGTGCTTCAAACTCCTAAGGACTATGCATCTAGTGAACTAAGCACCTTCAAACCTGTATTTCAGACCTACAATTCCCCAGTTAGTATCCACGCACTCCAGGAAACACCCTGTGACTGCTCTTGCAAACCCATAGTGACTATTTCAGTAGCATGTAGTATTCCTTTCAGTAAAGTGCAAGGGAACTGTTATTTGTCTAGAATCACACTTGCGAGTCAGTGTGCATTTGGGAACATTGAGAAAGGATCATTTGGATGCTTGATGTTTATTTTTTTATTTTTATTTTTTTATCCTCATATTGCGAAGTTCTATGTGTTTGGAGTTTCAGGTTTCTACCTCTGATTCTCTTTACCGGAACTGCCCCTTGGTCTCTTGTATTTGGGGAGTTTACCACCTTCTCGATGTTTTCAGAGGAGTACCCTTAAGCCATTACATAGTAACAAATCTGATTTGGAAATGCGGGGGGAGCTAGCCACCTTGGCTACTCGACGAGTATCATACTCATCCACCAGATGTTATTTTGCATTAATCATGGGACCGTGTGTGCCAATCCTATATTGGGATTTTGGTGATTTTCCAAGATTTCCCGATATTTGAATCTCTTACAGGTATTTCCCCTCCTATCTAGTTTATTATTGCTTAAGACAGAGTTCATCCAATCTCCATGTGTTGGAGGGGATGTCCCAACCCAGTTGATGCAGATCTCCCTTCTTGCCAGTACAATTAGCACAAAGAGTAGATTTTCCTGACATTTAGTTAATCCCCCTCCATCTCTTGTGTCTTCAATCCCAAAAAGAGTAAGGGTTGTACTTACAGTTAGCTGTTTATGCATGATTGTGCTTATGGTCTTACCAACTTCTTTCCAGTATTCTTCTAATAGGGGGCAGTTTCTGAACATGTGGACATCATCTGCTTTTTCTTCCCCACATTTCGGACATTTTTTTACGCCTGCGTTTTTAAATTTGGACAGTTTTTTCGGTGTCCAGTATGCACGGTGTATTGTATATAGATGATTTCTTTTCAAAGCCGCTGACTTTAGAGTTGGCCAGCATTTTCCTACAGGTTTTTCCCATATTCTGTCCAGATCGGCTATTTGTAGATCTCTCCCCCAGATTTGATCCTCGATCTGTGTGTCTCCATCTCCTGCAGCTATAAAAGCCCAGTACCACTTTGCAACCTCTTTATTAATGGGTGAGTTTTTTACCATTTCCTTTTCCAGTTTTTCATTCTTCTGGTTATTTGCAGGAATAGTTCTGGCCCAGCTTGAAATTTGGTAATATTTAAATTTGGAAACTGATTCGTTGGTGATTCTTTGAAGCTCTTCCCATGTAACCAGAGTTGATCCTTTTAATAGTTGACCCCAATAGTTGATATTGGCTAGTTTCAAGGGGTTTGCCATTGAGTCTTTTAGGCATTCTGGTGTTCCTGGTGACTCCCATATAGGGGCCATTGCGCTGTAGTATTGAATGTTCAAAATTGCTCTGATTTGCGCCCACAACTTAGCTGCCTCCCTTAGGGTCTTCAATTTTATTTTTTAAAGTATTTTGGATGACCGAATTTGAATAGAAATGATCCACTGATTCTGTCATTGCTTGTAAATATTTTGGATAGTATTGATGACTTTTTAGCAGTGTCCGCATGTTTTTGAACTGAAACGCCTTGTGGTACTCCACCAGATCTGGGCTTGATAGCCCTCCACCTTGTTTTCCCCTCCTGAGTCTTCCAGGATATCCTCGTTCCCTTCGAGGCCTATATAAAGCTGGTGATGTCCCCCTGTGGTTTTTTTAAAAGGGCTTTTCCAAATTCCAAAGGAATGGTATTGAAAAGATATGTGCACTTGGGCAGAATTGACATTTTGACAATATTTGATCTTCCTATAAAACTTAGGGGTAAACTGGACCACACTTTATGTAGCTTTCTCACCTCTCCTGCCACTTTATTGAGGTTACGCTGTGGAATCTTCTCTAGTTTATGGTTTACTAGAATACCTAGGTATGTTATTTCCTTCTTGATGTTCGAACTTTTGAACTGTGTATTCCAGGTCATAATTTCGGTTTTAGTATGATTTACCAGGTAACCTGAGACTTTCCCAAACGTACTTATGATCTCTTCTATAGCTGACTTAGAGCTGACATAATTGTCCGTAAAAATCATCAAGTCGTCTGCGTACAGGCCGATCTTTTTTTCCCATGCTTGATACCTGAACGGGGTTATTTCTTTAGTACTTCTTAATTTATTTGCCAGCGGCTCAATGTATAGGTTAAAAAGCAGAGGCGAGAGAGGGCATCCCTGCCTAGTTCCTCTTTCTATGTTCACATCCTCTGTAAGACTGCCATTAACTAAAATTTTAGACCTCGGTGTCTTGTAAATTTCTTTTACGACATGCATGAAAGGTTGACCTATGTTGTTTTTGGTCATGATTTTTTAAAGAAAGGACCAATTGACTCTGTCGAATGCCTTAACGGCATCGACAGTGAGTATAGTAAGGGGAACTTTCTTTTGCGTGGCTATGTCAATGGTGCTCATAAGTTCGTGTGTGATTTCATGCAATTGTCTCCCTTTAACAAATCCTCTTTGGTCCGGGTTTATAAGTTGGGCCATTACTCTTCCTAATCGGGCTGCCATGATTTTTGTAAAGATTTTGTAGTCTGCATTGAGCAGCGATATAGGTCGGTATGACTCACATCTAGTAGGATCCTTACCGGCTTTTAGAATGATGGTAATTATTGCGTCATTCCAGGAATCGGGTATTTTGCTTTGTTGTTTAAGGGTCAAGTTTGCCAACTCCGTGATGTATGGTGACAGAATGTCTCTTTAAGCCATATATAGCTCATTTGGTACAGCGTCAGGGCCTGCTGCCTTACCTTTTTTTAAGCTTCTGATTACCTCCTTTACCTCGCTTATTAGGATCTCTTTATTTAGTTCTTCCTTATCCTCCTCAGTTAGAGCTAAAGATGGGATGCCTTCTAAGTATGTGTCAATCTGGCCTTCTTGAGGATTGGTCTTCCGTATATAACTCAGCAAAAAATTTCATGAACTCTTGTCTGATTGTATTTTTATCTGTACTTAGGTTCACCTGGCCGTCTTGATGTATACTCCTTACTTTGTTCCTGGCTTGATCTGTTTTTAGTTTCCATGCAAGCCACTTTCCGCAGCCTTCCCCATATTCATGGTTTGCTAATTTGCTTGATTCCCACTTTGTACGCACTCTGTCTTCTAGGATGTCTCAAGTTTTTCTTTCTGGCTTTGTCTGTCTCTTCCTAGTTCTTTTTTCCTACTTATGTCTTGTTTCACTATTATTTGGGCGTCTAAGGAATTAATGCTTTTTTCCAGATCTGTTATCTCTTGCCTCGTTTTTTTATTTTTATATGCTCCCAGACTTAATAATGTTCCCCTTAGCACAGCTTTATATGTTTCTCAGGTGACCTGTTTTGTCGTAACGATTTTATTATTTTCGAAAAAGTATTCTGTTTCTAGTTCAAGTTCCTTCACAATTTGCTGATCTACTAGTATGGCCCTTTCTACCGTAAATCTTCTTTGCATTTTAGTTGTCTTTACCTGGAGTGTTAGTTGAACAGCGGAGTGGTCTGATAAATGGGCCGGGAGGAGAGCTACGTTTTTTACGCTTCCTGATAGATCTCGGTCAATAAGGAAATAATCAATTCTCGACCTGTGCCCCAGTTTTTTGTTATGTAGCGTGAAGGGGTGATTTTTTTCTCCTTTATCTCTCCAAATGTCTATCAGCTCTAAGTCTCTTTTATATATGCTGATCCACTCCCTCATTTTCGGTAAGTTCGCCTGCCTCCCCGGGGGGGACCTATCAATGTTCAGATCTATTATAAGGTTAAAATCACCCCCCAAAATTATTGGGGTGGTAGCTAGTAGTAGGTGAGAGTAAAGTTTCCGTAAAGGGTCTGCGTCATCTAGATTAGGTCCATAGTATCCTGCTATTGTGAATGGGTTATTTTCTATCTTCACTCTAGCTATTGCCCATCTTCCCTTACAGTCTACTTCTTCTAATTCCAGGGTAGCTTTAAGTGACTTTTTGATAATTATCGCTATCCCTTTAATGTTAAATTCTTGTGTAGTACTTATGTACGTGTCTACCCATCTTAGATTCTTTATTATTTGGGCCCATTCTTCTTTCAGTAGGTGTGTCTCTTGTATTATGATTATTTCACTTTCTGATGTTCTTAGATACTCTAGAATTGTGTTCCTCCTGCTTCTTTTACTCATACCGTTTACATTCCAGGAGAGTAACTTAAAGTCTTTACTCGTACTCCCCATCTGCCCTGTTTCCCCCTGACGCATCCCACTCCGGTATACTGTTTATTTTGTTATTTATGGTAAGAAACTCCTTTTTGTTTTTCCATCTTCTCCGACTTTTGAGGATTTTTTTCTTGGTTTTTTCCCTATTTTGCTCCCCACCCTTTTTCTGTTTCGTGAATTTTTTGTGTTTTCTTATTTGTGCTTTGTCGTTACCCTCCCTGGGGAAGCCTCCTTCTTCTTTTCTTAGGGTTATCTTCTTAACCCTTAGTATCTCCTTGACTCGTGACTCTTGACCTGTGTGTGCTTAAAATTATTGCAATGCCTTACACCATTATTCTACTGTTCCTGAGACTCTAAAAAGATTTCTTCATTAACTTATTGGTTCTTCCGACAGGATTTTTTCTCGCATTAGTTCAATAAGATATTTAACTTCCTCTGGGTCTCTTATGTTTCTCATTTTGTTTCCCCACATTATCCTTAGTGACGGAGGAAACTTCATCTGTACAGTTGCGCCGAGTTGTTGCAGTTTTGGCATTAGATTTCCTAGCTCCTATTGCCTGTTTTGTGAGGCCTTCGACATGTCAGATCTGATTCTGAAGGTCCAGTTATCTTTGTTGAAGTTTCCCTTTTTCAATGCCTCTCCCAGAATTTTTTCTTTTAGTACGTAGGTTTTGAAGTTGCTGAGTATTTTCCTAGGTGTTTTTCTTTCTTTGTTTTTACCAAATGGATCTCTATGTGCTCTTTGTATATCTTCCTCGAGCAGTGCTTTGTCAGTCCATGAAAGTGTTCTGATAGAAGTTCCACCACATATTTATTAATGTCTGATCCTTCCTGGTTTTCTGGTACATTTAATATCCTTATATTATTTTTCCTGGCTTGATTTTCAAGCGACTCCATCTTCTCATTCATTATTTTGCTCTCCTGTCTCAAGGAATTTATCTCCTTCCGATTCTTTTCCACCTTTTTGTTCAGAGCGCCAACTTCACTCTCCTCAACCGTCACTCTGTCCCCCAGTGCATTAAGCTTGTTGTCCAGCTTCTCACACACTTCCTGAATTTTGACCTGCTTGGCCTCTGATATGGTAAATGTTTCTCGCATCTCCGTCCATATCCTTTCAAGAAATTCATCTGTGTGGTTTTTAGGAATAAAATCTCCTGTTTTTTGCAACTCAGGCACTCCGTCTTCGTCAATTGTTATCTCCCCCCTTATTTCTGCGGCCACGGTATCTTTAGCAGCCCCCTTTGCCATGATTACTTTCTGGGGGGCAGCTGCAGCTTCTTCCTTGCCTGCCGCTTTAATTTTCCAAATAACCTCCAAGTTCTTGAATACTACCTTGCTCTTACTCTTACTTGGTGCTATTTTTTCAGGGTCTAAGTTTGTTTGTGGCTTTGAATATAGATCAGCTATGACAGGAGAGAGCACGTTTTCTTCTCATCCCAAAAAAGGGGGGTCTTTTGGTGACACTTGTACCTGTGTCTGTGCCTGCTCCTCCGTGTGTGGGCTCTGTTGTAGCTGGAATTTGAAGTAGATTCTCAGTGACGGAGTTACCTTGATTTTCCCATTCAGGGATGAGTCGGCTTTCCCTTTGGAAGAAGCTATCCCACTTTCAGAGTTAATCTTCGTGTTTTCTTTGGGTGGTTTCTTGGCTCTTTTTTTGATCTCTCTGGGAGAGATACCCTTAGGATATTGTTCTTGCTTAAGAAAGTTCCTATTTCGTAGGCTGTAGCTTGATATGACCTGCTTGCCCTGTACATCCGCTGGTTTCCCTCTCGGGTTAATTCCCAAGCTTTTTCCTTCTGTTGATTTAGTTTGGTTGGGAACTTTCTTAAGTTCGTTGCACCCCCCTTCACCACCCTCCTCTGTTTCTTTCAATGCCTCACTCATGTGCTGCGGTGACCTGCCTTTTGTAAAGTTCTTTTCTAACGCTCTTCGGGGGTCATGTATGAGCGTACATTTAGAGAAATCAGCCCACCTGTCCTTCTCGCCGTTACTCAGTGCACAAACGCGTTCCTCGCCCCTGCCGTCCCAACGTGAAATCGGCACCAGCTCCACAATGTCTGACAGGGTTCTGCCGCTTGCTCCCCGGAACTGAAACCACAGTCTTCCGGAAGCTCTTCCGCAGATCGCCTTCGCCTTCAATGCAGCCGCCCAGACTCCCGTACCGTATCTGCTTTGCCGGACCCGTCTCGCTTTGCTTGGTCGAGAGCCCGGAAAAGCAAATCCGACTCTCCTTGTGAGAAGCCTCTCCCCGTCACCAGGTAGGTTACCATTCCTTATTTATTCCGAAAGTCAAAAAATCCTTTTCTTTTGTGGTTTTACTGCTCGATGCTCACTGCTCCATGCTTTTGGTGCATTCCTGGCGTTTTCCCTTTTTACGTCCTCATGTCAGAGGAGTCCGGAGTCCTGGAGCTCACCGACCGAGCGTCCTACCCGGCCGCCATCTTCCCCGGAGCATATGAATGTATGCTTGATGTTTATGCAGACACATAAGTACATGTACTCATGTAGTGAGCCAGGCTTTAGGGCACGCAGTGCTTCAAGCTCCTATGTACTATGTATGTACAGGTCTAACCAGTTTTACACTTGTGTTTCAGGCCTACAATTCCCCAGTCAGGATTCATACACTCCAACAAACATCCTGTGAGTGGTCTTACAATGTTATAGTGACTCTTTCAGTAGCATGTAGTAATCATTTTAGTAAAGTAAAACTGAATCAAGTGGGGCTTTAGGGTATTGAATGTTTCAAGCTCCTATACAATATACATGTAATTACACTTGTATTTAAGATCTACAATTTTCTAGTCAGTATTTATATAAAATATGTTTGAATAGTAATAGAAAAGTATAATTTACAAAGGTATTAATATAGATTTATTTATAATTATGTTTTACAGATACTGTTTATCACCATTAAAATAAAGTTATTATGCCGTAAAAGGAAGAAAAAGAAAAGGACAGAAAAAGGATACTTACTTGAAGAAAATTCAACCACAAGTATTGGATGACCAACATAATGTGGATAAAAAGAGAAATGTTTCTGGTAAGACCACAAAGGACTTTAATAAAATATTACTAGTCTCAGAAAGAATACTGAAAATGTTGAAAGCACTGAAAATGTTCCAAGCACAAAAAAAGTGCAAAGAATAGGAAAGGAAAAACAATGCAATATACATACAAAAGATACAACTT
The DNA here is from genome assembly GCF_964263255.1 of Lissotriton vulgaris. Classification (NCBI taxonomy): domain Eukaryota; kingdom Metazoa; phylum Chordata; class Amphibia; order Caudata; family Salamandridae; genus Lissotriton; species Lissotriton vulgaris. The sequence continues at coordinate 6,069 of NW_028251748.1, read as the reverse complement.
ACAGCAACAGAAGAGAAAATCAATATAAAGAAATCCGTAAAAAAATATTTTATAATAGAGTCGTATATAATTTGCTGAAAGATATGAAGAAATATAAAAAGAGAGCACTGTTTTATAAAAAAAAAGCATATTGAATCTATTGTTGAAAAGGTTTTTGAAGTAAAGAGGAAAATATTTATTTTAATTTTAAACAGAATTCAAGATCATCCGAAGGGACCGCATCAACATTACAGGAGGAGGCATCGCCATCATCCACAGGGACACCATCCGCATCACGACCAACACCGACGACACCCTGACAACCGCCGAACACCTGCACTTCCAGATCCACACGGACCCCAAAACCACCCTCAGAGGCACCCTGATCTACCGACCCCCGGGACCACGCACACAATTCAGCGAGGACATCGCCGACTTCATCAGCCCGCATGCCCTCCCCTCCGCCGACTACATCCTCCTGGCGGACATCAACTTCCACCTGGAGAACAACAACGACCGCAACACCAGCACCCTGCTCGACAACCTCGCCAACATCGGTCTCAAGCAGCTGGTGTCCACCCCCACCCACCTCGCCGGACACACACTCGACGCCGTCTTCTCATCCAGCAAAGACATCGCCTTCAACCACGCCACCGGACTCCACTGGACGGACCACAGCTGCGTCCACTTCACCTTCAAAAGAACGACGATTCACCACCACCAGCAACAGGTTGCTCGAAGAAGCTGAAACAAGATCACAGCCGACCAGCTCGCCGCTTCCCTGAGCCAGCACCCTCCCGCCAGCTCAGCGAACCCCAGCCAGGCCGCCGACAACCTCACGAAGTGGATCAGCAACTGCGCAGACAAACTCGCCCCACTGAGGACCCCGCCCAGCAGACCCGGCAGCAAGAAGGCCCCATGGTTCACCGACGAACTCAAGAGCTCCAAGAAGAACTGCCGAGCCCTCGAGAAAGCCTGGAGAAGGGAACCAACACCGGACAACATGACCACCCTCAAGCTTGCCACCCGGAAGCACCACCAACTGATCCGTGCCACCAAGAAAACTGCATTCAAGGACCGGCTGGACAACAACGCACACAACTGCAAGGAACTCTTCAACATCGTGAAAGAGCTCTCCAACCCCAACGCCGGAAACAACGACATCACCCCATCGCAAGACCTCTGCAACTTCCTCGCCTCCTACTTCCACAACAAGATCGCGGACATACACAACAGCTTCAGCACTCAACCGACGCACGCCACGACCGAACCACCGCCCCCCACCACCACCCTCCGCGCCTGGACTCCGATCAGCACCGAAGACACCATCCGCATGATGAACTCCATCCACTCCGGATCTCCAACCAACCCCTGCCCTCACCACGTCTTCAACAAGGCCGACGCTGTCATCGCACCCCACTTGCGGGACATCATCAACACATCCTTCGACACCGCCACCTTCCCGGAGAGCTGGAAGCACGCCGAACTCAGCGCCCTACTCAAGAAACCTACAGCGGACCCCACCGAACTCAAGAATTACCGCCCCATCTCGCTCCTCCCGTTTCCAGCCAAAGTCATCGAGAAGACCGTCAACAAACAGCTGGCCGCCTTCCTCGAGATGAATGGATCCCTCGACCCCTCACAGTCTGGCTTCCGAGCCAACCACAGCACCGAGACCGCCCTCATCGCTGCCACCGATGACATCCGAGCCCTGATGGACAACGGAGAAACAGCGGCCCTCATCCTCCTAGACCTCTCCGCGGCATTCGACACTGTCTGCCACTGCACCCTAGTGCAGCGCCTCAGCAACGTCGGAATCCAGGAGAAGGCACTGGAATGGTTCATCTCCTTCCTCGACGGAAGAACACAGAGAGTCCGTCTACCACCGTACAAGTCAGAGGCCACCGAAGTCATCTGCAGCGTCCCTCAAGGATCCTCGCTGAGCCCCACCCTCTTCAACGTCTACATGAGCCCCCTCGCGGCCATCGCACGCCAACACAACCTCAACATAATCTCCTACGCGGACGACACCCAGCTGATCCTCTCCCTGACCAACGACCCCGCCAGAGCCAGAGCCGACCTGCACGAAGGGATGAAAGACGTAGCCGAGTGGATGACGACCAGCCGCCTGAAACTGAACTCGGACAAGACGGAAGTCCTCATCCTGGGTGCCTCGCCCTCCGCCTGGGACGACTCCTGGTGGCCCCCGCCCTGGGCACCGCACCCAAACGGACAGACCATGCTCGCAACCTGGGCTTCATCCTGGACTCCTCCCTCTCCATGACCAGACAAGTCAACGCCGTCTCCGCGTCCTGCTTTAACATCCTGCGCATGCTACGTAGGATCTTCCGGTGGATCCCCACCGAGACCAGGAAGACGGTCACCAAGGCCCTCGTCACCAGCCGACTGGACTACGGCAACGCCCTCTACGCCGGAACCACCGCCAAGCTCCAGAAGAGACTCCAGCGGATCCAGAACGCCTCAGCCAGACTCATCCTCGACATCCCCCGACGCAGCCACATCTCCGGACATCTGAGAGACCTGCACTGGCTCCCCGTCAACAAGAGAATCACCTTCCGTCTCCTCACCCACGCACACAAAGCCCTACACGACCAAGGCCCGAGCTACCTCAACAACCGCCTCAACTTCTACGCTCCCAAACGCCATCTCCGATCGACCAACCACGCCCTCGCCGCCGTCCCCCGCATCCGAAGAGCGACAACAGGAGGAAGGTCCTTCTCCTACCTGGCCGCCAAGACCTGGAACTCCCTCCCTCCCGACCTGCGCCTGACCCAAGACCACCTCTCCTTCAGGAAGAAGCTCAAGACCTGGCTGTTCGAGCAGTAGCAGCACCCCCCCCCCCCCCAAGCGCCTTGAGACCCTCGGGGTAAGTAGTGCGCTCTACAAATATCTTGATTGATTGATTGATTGAATCACTAGATAAACCAATCCATTTAATGAAGGCCAAAAGTAAGAGGAAAAGAGTAATTAATAGAACTAATTTTTGTGATTTTTTCTTTAGGGGAATGGAAACACAGTTCAAATTCTGAGCCTTTCTTTAATGAAGAGAGTTATTTTCAGACCAATGATTTGTTGCTTGCAGTTGACACCAGTGGTCGAGCTTATAAGGTTAGAAATGGTTGTCCAATTGAGAAAGAAAAAATGGTTCCTAGAAATGCAGAAGAAGTGATAGCTGATGAAGTTCTAGGTAGATGTCCTAAAGCTCCAGTGTTTACTTGGGATTGCAGCAGTATTTGTAGTGTACGACAAGAATCTATTGATCTTTTCAGCAATTTCTTACGAACATATACGAAAAAAAGTGTTAAACAAAATATTAAGATGTTGCAAGGCCTAGACCCTTGTAGAGTAAGAAAAAATACTGCTTTGCAAGGTCATTTCTGGCTTGTCTTTCTAGGAAAGTTTGTCAAAATGTTTTTCACCATTTCAGGATGTTGGCAGTACATCATACTCAAATGCGGAAGTTAGTCAGAAGATTGTATTATGCAAAAAGTCCAGCATTAAAGTTAAATGAGTTGAACAGTGCTCTTTTGCATGGGTCAGTTTCAGATGTGAAGGGGATTTGTGATGACATTGAGTATTGTTACTTTGGTCCTGAACAAGAGAGTGAAGAATCTCAGACATTAATAGAAGAAAATTTTGAAGAGAATGTTGAACATAGTTGTACAAAAACTTTTGAAGGTGAAATTACAAAGTTTAAGGTGATTTCAGGTGAAAGGCCACATTTTTCTTGTATTTGTTGTCGCGAACTCACTATAAAAATCAGACTAGGAGTGTTGATCTGTATTTAAAAAGTGAAAAAGAAAATAATGATATGTGGAAGGAATTTGCAACTTATTTGTTGGTAGAGAATTGTTTTGACGGGTTCTGATCAGCGTATTTGTAAATATTGTTATAACAAATTAGATGAGAATAAAATGCCCGCTAGAGCTGTGCATAATATTTTAGAGTTAGTTGCTATTCCTCCAGAACTGATAGGTTTAAACACCTGTGAGTCTTTTCTCATTCAATGTGTTTACTCGTTTCAGGCTATTGTTCATATGGAGCTTAAAACAGGGAAATTGCCACCTTCAGATTTACAAAGAGGATTAAAAGGAAGAGTTGTGTATTTACTGTTAGATTTAAAGAAAAATATTGAAACTATTGGTGTAGAGAGTGTAGAAAGTGAATTACTAGTTATTCTTGTTAATGTTGTGCCAATTACGAATAAGAAAATCTGGCAGGAGTTAGTGGATTTTAGGAAAGTACAGAAGGCAACTTTGTAATTGATAAAAAATAATACATACTATAAAAATGTTTATAAGGGAGAAGAAGAAATACTTTATCAGAAGATACTGAAGCATAAAGTGGATAAATTGAAAAAGTTGACGTTAAGATGTGAAGAAATCTATGAACATTACAGTGTGCATCCACTTTATTTAAAAGAAGTGATGGGGAACACTCTTGAGTTATGTCACATGAAAAAATCAAAAGGAAGTCCCATGAGTGTATGAGAAGAGAGCTTGGAAGCTTGTTGTTTTCCACAGTTGTTCCCAACAGGAAAAGGAGGATGATATGATGAATGTCCTGTGCAGAATCCTGCATCTGAATATCGGACAACAAGATTATATGTAGAAGATCCAAGATTTCAACAATGTATCCCTTATATATTTCATATTTTGTTTGAAAGTGACATGTCTGGACTTTCATATGCAGTCAATCACATTTTAAAAACTGGAATACATCTGCAAAATGTATCTGCAAAGGATTTTATGGCTAAAGTGCACCAGAGAGATGATCATTTAGAATCTCAGCTGATTAATCTGATGGTATGTCAGCGTGGGACTAATGAATATTGGTACCATTGTCATGGAGAACTGAAATGTATGCTACGGAACTTAGGAACTCCTACATGGTTCCTTACCCTAAGCTGTGCTGAGTACGCTTGGGATGATTTACTTGAATTTCTACGGGAGGCAAATTCCAATGTAAAAAATATTGAATACAAGACACCTGGGGAATTGTGCTCTTTGGATCCTGTTACTTGTATGCATGTATTTCAATCATAGATTCGAAGCTATGATGTCTTTTATGTGCAATAAAGAAAATCCTCCTCTTGGAGAAGTTGTGGATATCTTTTGGAGAAAGGAGTATCAAGCAAGAGGTGCTCCTCTTATATATATGCTGTTATGGATTAAGGATGCCATCAAATTTGGAACAGATGCACATGATACTGTTTTGTCTTTTATTGAACAATATGCCACATGGGCTGTACCCAAAAGCACAGAAGAAAACAACAAAAGAGGAGAAGTCTTATGATTCCAATGCCATCGATGTGGAAAATACTGTCGACAAAAGTACAAGTCTAAGGATAAGTTCTACATCAAATATCATTTGTAAATGTAAATGTAGTGTATTTTGTAAAGCGCACAGCTGCCCCAAACGGGCGTCCCGGCGCTGTATAAAGCAGTGGAACCCTTCCTGGCTCTCTTTGTGAGATACCCCTCGTGGGCACCCCTAAGGTGAAGCCAGGCATCCCAGTGTTGTAGGGGACGTTGTGGAGATTAAGCAAGCTATTGCCCAGAGTTGCAGCGTGGAACCCGTGATTAGAGTAGGCGCCGATGCGAGAATTATCGAGTCCGCGGACATTGATCTCAAGACCCTGGCGTGTCGGGACTTGAAACCTGGTCCCGGGCCTGATCTCTGCTTCAGAGTCTGCCGCTCTAACCAGTGAGCCACACGTCTCCATTTTGCATTTCCACGTCCTGTATTAATCCAAAGGAAGAGTGAACAGTTTTATATCATCTTTGCGACATACCATCAAAAGAAAGTCTCCCAAAAATACCTACAACTTAAGAAGAAGCGATGAGTAAAAATACATAAATGATTACAATCCAGTTATTCTGTCCATGTGAAATGCTAACATGGATATTCAGTACGGTGCGGACAATTCCATTGCTGTTGCTCGATATGTAACATCCTACATTACAAAATCAGAAAATACGGAATTGAAAGAAATGTGGGCAGAGATTTCTCATGAGAAAACTCTAAGTAAGAAATTATACAATTTCATTTGAAGTGTTATCGCATTGA
>NW_028251747.1:0-162011 GCF_964263255.1 Lissotriton vulgaris | reverse complement strand
CAATATCATGAAGGCAAGTGCACAGAGAGAAGTAAGAATATGTTTTTCTTAACTCCATATTAAAGTACTGCGAATATCTGTGTGTATATATATATATATATATTATTTTTTTTGTCACATGGTGCATACAAACGTGGTTAAAAAGAGGACATGATGGGAAATATTTTTGATGTGATCAAGGGCAACCGCCCGAAACTTGTCGTCTGCCACGCTGCTGTAAACTTCTCGAAATAAAGTACCTTTTGTCAGCATTTTTGGGATTCGATGGTCTTTCATCGTGTGGTCGCTGAAACATTGGTGATTCAGGAGTGACTCCCGTAGACAATGTAAAATCGCCGAACGGGCGTGGAGAGCCCATTATGATACTGAGGCTAAACAGATTTATAAATCCATGATGAAATCCTATCATGACCTAATCCTACAGGGCAAGAAATGCTACTTTGCCAAAAGAATTGAGGAAGCGGCAAACTCCTGGAAGGAGATTTTCTCCATTTACTACCCCGCGTTCACCCTCTGTACAGGATGCTCAGGCTGAGACCTGGGCCAACACCATTGCTAACTTTTTTACCACCAAAATTAGGCAAATACAGGACTCTTTTCCTCCAAGACCAACAGTTGACCCTCTGACTCTGCCGAACGAGACAGCTCATCTGTCTACCTCGGGCCCAGTTCTGCTAGACTTCTCGCCCCTCACGGTATCCTCATCCCTAGCTTTGATGAGGAACCTTAAATCTGGCTCACCGCGCGATCCTTGCCCAGCAAAATTTCTAGCGAGAATGGCAGATGTTGTCAACCCCACAGCCAATCCCATTCTTAACCTCTCCTTGAGTCAGTGAGCTCTGCCACACCCCTGGAAACAGGCCATGGTCATTCCTCTCCTTAAGAAGCCCAACCTGGACCCAGAAGCCCCGTCCAATTACAGACCGATCTCGCTCCTCCCAGCACTCACCAAAATCTTAGAGAAACACGTTCATAGCATGCTCTCTAACTTCCTGGAGTCGAATGAGCTACTCCATGAGTCCCAATCGGGCTTTCGTTTGAACCTAAGCACCGAGACGGCGCTCTTGGAAGTCTCTGAGATTGTGAAGGAGGTGCTGGATGCCGGGGGCAGGGTGATGTTAGTCATGTTAGACCTGTCGGCGGCGTTCAACACCGTCCCCCATGAGGATCTCCTCACTAGGCTACATGACATCGGTCTAGGGGGGACGGTGCTCAACTGGTTTCGTTCCTTCTTAGCCAACCACCGACAGACGGTCTGGGTCTCATCTGGATCTGCCGAAATGCCGCCATTGGGAGTTGGAGTTCCTCAGGGCTCAGTATTGAGCCCTACTCTATTTAACATCCTCATGACCCCTCTGGCGACATTGGCGGAGTCCTATGGGGCCCGGATCGTCTCATATGCTGACGACACCCAGCTTCTTTTCACCTGCCGCAAGAGCGAAGATTTTGATGGGGAAAGTATCCGTGAGTGCATTGGGGCTGTTTTCAACTGGTTCCAACTGAACAGCCTCAAGTGCAACTCGGATAAATCCGAGATACTTTTCTTCGGATGCCCATCGGAACCGGATTGGCATGGTTGGTGGCCTGCCGACATGTTCCCCCCAGCTCAGTCATCTAAATGGGCTAAGAACCTGGGAGTTAAAATTGACAACGAGCTCACGCTCAAATCCCAGGTGGCTACTCTGACAGGGACATGCTTCGGGATCCTCAGGATGCTCCGAAAGTTCTTTCCTCTACTTTCTGAGGAACACCGGAGGATAACTGTACAAGCACTCATAGGATCCAGATTGGACTATGCTAATGCTTTGTATCTGGGTCTGCTGGAATATCTCTTACAGCGCATGCAGGTGACCCAGAACGCTGCAGCACGAGCGATTTTTGGCCTGCATCACCGTACTAGTGCCTCAAACCTGCTCCAATCCCTCCATTGGCTTCCTATACGGAAGAGGATAATGTTCAAGGCCATGACCCTAGCCCATAAAGCCCTGCATGCCAATGGTGCAAAATACCTCCAGAAGAGGCTGGACTTTTACCGTCCTGCACAATCTTTAAGATCGGAGTCACAGGCTCTGGCTGTGGTGCCACGTATAAAGAGGGCCCGACTGGGCGGTCGGTCCTTCAGATTCCTCGCCCCCCACCTATGGAATTCTTTACCGCTGTCCCTGCGGGCCACACCGAATCTGCTTGCCTTTAGGAAAGGTCTAAAGACTTGGTTGTTTTCTGGTTAGTGCGCTTTCCCCTTTTTTTAGCCTCTGTTCTCTTTTCTGTTATGTTTTTCCAGTCTTTCTGGGTCTGGAGCACAAAGCGCCGGGACACTCCTTTGGAGTAGCCGTTGCGCTATATAAGACTCATATATAACATATATATATATATAACCATGTCATGAATGATGTAATATGTGACATCATCAGCAGTGGATTGCGGGTGCGCGATGTATAGTTAGTGCAACTAACTATATATGCAAATACAATGGTTTTCTGTGAGTAAAATAAGGTTTTAACTATATATGATCTATAACCTATGGTTTTTTCAGTGAATTTCAATGGTTTTTTAATAGCAAATATCAAAAGCTGTAAAATGTATTCTTCTTTTAAATGAAAAATATATTTTATATGTTTTTAATTTTATTTTTTTATGCATCTGCCAAACCCTGACCTCCTAATAGTGCACTGTGGTGGAAATGATTTTGTGACTATGACTGGGGTTGGTCTGCAAATGCTTTTAAAGGACACCTTTCATCAATTGATGACACTTTTTCCTCAAACTGCCTTGGTATATTCCAATATATGCCAAAGACAGAAATGAAACTGTTCCAACCAATTTTGTCCACAATTTGAGAAAGCACGGAAACATGTGAATAAATCTGTTTCTGCTTACATGAGAGACTTTAGAATGGGTTCAATATACAACAATAACTTGCGTTACAACATGCAAGACATCTACAGAGGAGATGGTGTGCACTTCTCAGATGAGGGGAATAGAATATTCCTCCTGAATTTAAAACTTTGCATTGGAACCCACTTGTAGGTACCTAAATCAGCCACAGAACCCAATAGCTCTTTTTAGAGCTACCCTACCTCTGATCATTCAAACATTTATATTTTTCTAATTTTTTTCACTATTTTTCACCAAAGTACGCTCCCCGGTCCGCTTACCGGTGCGTGTACCGGGCGCTCCCCGCGCAAATTATTATTTTTTTTTTTTGCCTATTTGAGCGTCCTAAGCCCCCCTCAGAAAACCTAGAGGGTCAGAAAGTGGCTACAGTGCCCCCTTCCACCCATTCCGAACATTGTTTCCCCTCCATCTTGTGTCTCAATTCTACCGATACACAAAATGGAGGACTCCCGTAACGCTGCCGGTACGCGTACCGGGGCGCGCACCGGTGAGCGCTCGCTCATAAAAGGTGGGAAAGTAATTTACAGAAAAACCACTGGAGACACTTTCATCAAATATAGAATAGGCCCTACTACATAGCAGTCCCGACCATTTGCCCAAATTTGATGGAATTCCATTGAGAAAATTATGCTGTAGGCCTGACAGAAACACATATGAAGTGTTAGAATTGACAACCAATTAAAATGTTACTTTCATTTTCAACTATTATTTCAAGACATTTGATTGGTTATGTAGCTGAATATATATAAAGAAAGAGAGAGAAACACAGCCATTTTGACTACAACTTTCTAAAGTACATTTCAAGAGCATTTTCACTGTCAACTTTAACTTCTTTTTCAAAGGTAAGATATAATTTAAAAAATTTGAAAGGAGAACTATGTAATGCACTTTAAATTAAATAAGGAAAACGTTTTCAGATAGTTACATACTGTCCCTCTATAAGAGCTAGTCATTGAGAAAGACTTAATTATTTAAATTATTGATTGAGTTAGGCTTCTGTGGTATAATTATGAATTTACTTAGGCTTCATCACAGGCACTTTTTAATAGTTCTACTTCCTGCCTGAAACCTTGCACTGCCCAAAGATTACTTCACTGTTAAAAACTCACAAGTACCTGTCTGAACTTAAACCCAACAGTGCCCTATCTCCGCTGATATATTTGTTTAATGCAATTTACAGCAAGAAAATGGAAGCACAGCAAAAAGAAAATATAATTTCATTTGAAATTAAGATTGAAAGCAATCCAAACCAAGAAAAAGAAGAACTAGACTTTATGGATGAATCAGTCGACCAAGAATTATTAAAATGTGCTGAAGAATGTGATTCTTGGAATGAAAAGGAGGACATTCCTTATGATTTAATGTTACAAATTTTCTTAGATTTTGAAAAATCAGAACAATAAATTTAAATTTTAAAAGTTAAAATTGTTCTTTTTCATATGAAAATTATGAAATAGTACCCAAAAAGATAAAATATAAACTGAGACTTAAAATATACTGTGCAACTTTTTTGTGTTACATAGTAAGTTTGCTCATAATTGCTTCCTTTCTCCCACTATATTATCTCCAATGTGCATTTAACATCTCTTTATCATCTCCTGCCTCCATGTTCTTTCTGCTTTCCTCACAGACTATGCTATGAATTCCATATACCACAATAACCTCTGAAACAACATGCAAGATATCTTCAAAGGAAACAGTGTATATTTATATTTAGACTCTGCATTGGTACCTACATGTGGGTACTTAAATAAAAAAAAATACAACAAAAAGAACAATCTATAAACATACAATATTTGAACATTCTATCATTCTTTTTTCTGTATATTACGCTCCCCGGACCGCTTACCGGTGCGCGTACCGGGCGCTCCCCCCAGAAAAAAAACGATAATAACATTTTTTTTTTTTGCCCCGCGGGGCCCTTTTAAAGCCCCCTCATCAAACCTAGGGGGTCAGGGAGGATGTACTATGCCCCCTTATGCTCATTTCCCCCTTTGTTTTTGCCACCTCTTGTGTCTCGATCCTACCGAGACACAAGATGGCGGCCGCTCCGGACTGTTCAGAATGTTGACAGTCACCGAGGAGCCAATCCGATTCTCCTCGTGAAGTTCCGTTACGCGTCAGGTACGCGAACCGGGGCGCTAACCGGAGCGCTGTTACAGCTATATATATTTTTTAAAACGTTAATTTCTCAAAATCCACTGGAGCACATATCTTGAGACCTAGCAAAGGCACGTCGGGCAAACCATTTCTACAATTTTCGTGTAAATCCATTCAGCCGTTCGAGCTAAAAGTGAGTCCAACCACCCTATGGAAAAATGAATGGGAAAAACGCATTTTGGGACCCCCCTTTTTTCTCGGCCCCCCCTTGACGAACCCCCCCAAATTTTCAGGGGCTGCTCAGAAACAAAATGTGCAATTTTCCTGGAAATTTCAGCCAATTCCGTGCACAAACGCCAAAGTTATTCAACATAGAATTTTCAGAAATCCCATAGGAAAAACTATATATACCTACTGGCAACCATCAGTAGGTAATATACATATATATATATATATATATATATATATATATATATATATATATATAATATATATATATATATATATATATATATATATATATATATATATATATTGCCACAGCTTCTTCTCTCCACTTCTCACGGATCAAAGGACACGGCACAGCAGCAGTAATTTTCAGCGTTTTTTTATTTACACACCAGTGCAAACATAACGTGCAACAAAAAAGGACGGTCTACGCGTTTCGGCTCCTGCCTTCAACTGGACCATAGAGTCCCTAGGTCTAGACCTGATTTAAATAGTGTATTGTAAGTGTAAGTACCCTCTACCATTTCCATGGTCATCTTGACCAACCCGCCCAGCAGTATACACATGGCCTGTACATTTTAAAGGTATATACACAAAACTATGTACAATCAATTAGTGTAAAGTACTCTACCACATGTTCTTTTTTTCATCACTTTTCAGAAAAACTAAAGTAATTACAATATTTCTCATTTGTACATATTTGTGTTACAAAATTAACGTGAAGTACCCCTGAAATTGAGAAAAGAAGAAGTTGAACCGGTAATTTAAATAAAGTATTCACAATTATATATATATATATATTCACTGAAAAAACCATAGGTTTCACACTAGTTATAGTTAGGAATTACCATTTAAAAAACCTATTAAATTCACTGAAAAACCATAGGTTTCACACCAGTTATAGTTAGCTGGAAATTTTACTGACATAAAACCATTGAAATTCCCACATTATAGTTAGTTGGAATCACTATAACTTACGCGCCTGCAATGCACTGCTGATGACGTCCCATATTACATCACTCATGACATAGATTTTTTATTAGCAAATTGTTGGGCTACATCCGGCTGATATTTGGGCTACATTTGTTTTTTTTTGTCTCTGGTGGCCATCTTTGGGCTGCATTGGGCTACATTTGGGCTCTAACATATATATAGCCCAATGTAGCCCAATTTATATTTTTTCAAAGTTAATTTTTGTAAAAACCACTGGAGCATATATCTTGAGACATAGCAAAGGCACATCGGGTACCAGTCCCTACAATTTTGCCAAGTTTGGTGGAAATCCATTCAGCCGTTCGGACTAAAAGTGAGTTCGACCGCCCTATGGAAATTAACATGGGGAAAACACGTTTTGGGACCCCCCTTTTATCTCGGCCCCCGCTTGACGAATCCCCCCACATTTTCAGGGAAGGAGCGGAGCGGGCACGAACTTTGAGAAATTCGCGAAGATTCGTTCACCGACGCCAAAGTTATTCCCAATAGAATGTTGCGGATTTCCTATGGAAAGTAGATCCTAACTATAACTACCTACTGGCACACTGTAATGTGACTTTTAAAATAAAAGGCGCGCATCTATGCACTTTTCACTTTAAGATCTTCACCTGTGATCAAGGCAAAAGTTTGTAAAATCGCGTAAGGAGAAGGAGAAATGTACTGCTCTGCTGTGCCTGCAATTAAAACGCTATGTCTCCGGTTTTGGGCCTCATCGTGTCTGTTTTTTGGAGAGTTTAGTAATGGGCTGCTCCATGCCCATTGCCCCTGGCCACCCTGTAGGGTCGGGGGCACCTTTGCTCAGAGGCTGCTTGTGGATTTGAATCAGGGGCATGACCCACTCATCGTCACAAGCCCACGAGAGGAAATGCTAATCAGCAAAGGTGTGACAGCACAGGAAGGGAATCAGAAAGGGATGATTCCTTGTTCTGATCATGCCAGAGGACTGGCATTGTTGCAAGGCCAAAATCAAGAGCGAGCTTTCGCACGTTAAGCAAGCACAAGACATTGTGAGTAAATAAACCCACTAAGACATTTGATGCAAGCACAAAATAATTGAACTTTTATTAAAAGGCATATGGATGTAACAAAGATTCCATGCATCACATTACAACTGCCAAGCAAAATGCATCATGGGGACTGTATTGTGTAACAGACTATCATGTGACTTTTAAAATAAAAAGAGCGCATCTATGCACTTAGCACCTTAAGAACTCCACCTGTGATCAAGGCAAAAGTATGTCGAAACGCATAAGGGGAAGGAGAAACCTACTGCGCTGCTGTGCCTGCAATTAAAATGCTATGACTCGGGTATTGGGACTCATCATGTAGGGTCGGGGGCCCCTTTGCTCGGAGGCTGTTTGTGTATATATATATATATATATATATATATATATACCGCAAGTAGGTATATATAGTTAGGACCTAGTTTCCATAGGAAATCCGCAACATTCTATTTGGAATAACTTTGGCGTTGATTATTTGCGTGCAATTTTCCAAAATTTTGGCCAGCTCAGTTCTGCTCCTTCCCTGAAAGTTTTGGGGGGATTCGTCAAGCGGGGGCTGAGAAAAAAGGGGGGTCTCAAAACGTGTTTTCCCCATGTTAATTTCCATAGGACGTTTAGACACAGCTACAGCCCGAACCTCTGAATGGAATTACACCAAACTTGGAAAAATTGTAGGGACTGGTACGCAGAAGTGCCTTTTGTTTAAATGGTGTAAATCCCTCCAGTAGTTCCTGAGAAAATCAAAAGAGAAAAAATATATATATCTATAGCAGCTTACTGTAAGCTTATTGTAAGCTTACTGTACTCTGTACCATTCCGAGCACGAGCTTCATGCTGATTGGCTGCCAATGTCTGTCAACACTCCAAACCAGAAACTGTTGGCAGCCATCTTGTGCCTCGGTAGACTGAGGCACAGGAAAGCAGAAAAACAAAGGTGCAAAACACGCAAAGGGAGCAGGGTAGAAGCACCCTGACCCCCTAGGACTGCTCAAGGGGGTCCCACAAGGACCCCCCCGGCCCAAGAAAAGCTTTATTTAAATCGTGTGGTACGCGTACATGATAGCACCTCATTAAAAAGCATTGCAGTTAATAAAAGGTCTAAAGACTTTAGTTACATTATAAATCATTTGTTGATGGTACCATACTCATTTTAGGAATTGTGGTGTGTTCTGAGGTGATTTTACCATGTAAAAAAGCCGTCTGCTGGGATATCATGAATCATGTTTGAAAGAAAACTATTATCTAATGCTTTTCCCACAGTGGTTTTGAAGGGGATCTATAAGCTAAACTGAAAGCATATTTTCTGTAAATTCACATTATCTTTCTCAGTCATGTGAGAATGAAGTCTGACATTCTCAGTAAAACATGTACATCCAACAAGGACAGAGACTGGCGGTTGATTACTTTGTGTTCTACTGCAGCCTCCTAGAGTGTTCTAAAGAACAACTAGAGCGCTAACAGTCCTATTTATTACAAAGGTATGGCACACCAGATGCCATCTTGATTGGAATAAAGTGGTAACTCTTAAAACATTAAATTTAAAAAGGAACAAAATGAGAGGGTATATTTTGCCATATAAAGTATGATTAGGGCTGCAGAAAGAAAAATTAGGGCACATTTTGAGTGACTTCTCAAATCCTCTTCTATTTCATTAAAACATTCTGATATGCAGTCTCCCAAGATGGCCACCAGAGACAAAAGAGCCCAAATGTAGCCCAAATATCACCCAGATGTAGCCCAAGTATAGCTCAATGACAGAATGTCCCAGAGTGTTCTAAAGAACAACTAGAGCGCTAACAGTCTTACTTATGACAAAAGTATAGCTCACCAGAAGCCATCTTGATTAGAATGAAGTGGTAAGTCTGAAAACATTTAATTTAAAAAGGAACAAAATGAGGGGGTTCATTTTGCCATAAAAAAGTATGATTAGTGCTTCAGAGAGAGTCTTAAAATTTGAATTTTTCTCAATTTAGTAGTAGTAAAGTTAGTAGTCCTAACTTTACTACTACTAAATAGAGAAAAATCCTAATTTTAAGACTTTCGGTATTCACAGAAGGCATTTAGGCATCCTAAAGTTAGGAGTCCTAACTTTACTACTACTAAATTGAGAAAAATCCTAATTTTAAGACTTTCGGTATTCACAGAAGGCATTTAGGAGTCCTAAAGTTAGTAGTCCTAACTTCTGTGAATACCGAAATGAGTAAGTTCATTCTGTGAATACCAAAAGTAGTAAGTGCATTCTGTGAATGCCAAAAGTAGTAAGTTCATTCTGTGAATCCGGCCCACTGTTACTAAATCCACCATTTACACATTTATATTTATATATCCACTCATTCTTCAATGCAAAGTAGTGTACTTATAATACATATTTAAATATCAAAGGAAACCACATTCCATGGATGATGTCATCAGTGATGTCATCAGTGATGTCACTGACCATGTCATGAATTATGTAATATGTGACATCATCAGCAGTGGATTGCGGGCGCGCAAGTTATAGTGAGTACAACTAACTATAACGGGGGAAGTTCAATCGTTTTGTATGAGTAAAATGTCCAGCTAACTATAATATATATATATTTATATATACGTGCGCGGACGTGCGCGGACCTTCGCGTGCACGAGCTGCATGCTGATCGGCTGCCAATGTCTATCAACACTCCAAAACAGAAATTGTTGGCAGCCATATTGTGCCTTGGTAGACTCAGGCAGAAGAAAGCAGAACAACAAACGTGTAGAACTCAAAAAGGGGGCAGGGTAGAAGCACCCTGACCCCCTAGGCCTGTTCAGGGTCCCACTAGGACTCCCCAAGGCAAACAAAAAAGAATAATCCAAAAAATCGCGGGGTGCGCATACCGTGCGTGCACAGGTCCACGTACGTATGTGTACGGTACGCGGATGGTGCATGCACCTTTCCGAGAAAGCTGCATGATTCTTTGCTGTCAACACTCCAAACCAGGAAGTGTTGGCAACCATCTTGTGCTCATTAGACTGAGGCACATGAAGCAGAAAAACAAATGTGTGGCACACAAAAAGGGGGCAGGGTAGAACCACCCTGACCCCCTAGGCCTGTTAAGGTGGTCCCACAAAGACCCCCAAGGCCAGATTTCTTTTTTTTTAAACCCAGCATGTTTTTTTAAAAATTACCCCCCAGGGGGACCAAATTGCGGGGGCATAGTGATAAAGAAGTATGGGGGCTGCCCAATCCCCCCCACACTGCCCTAGGGACCGCTGCCCTCCGGGGCAAAGCAACACAGCCCCCTGGCGCGTACTGGAGGCTCCTGGTGGGCTAGTTGGCCCACAGGGACCCCCAGTATGCAAGGGAAATTAGTTCCCCCTCTTCAAACATGCACTGGGGCTGCGTTGCAGAGAGGTGTAAAAAAGGGTGTGGCCTCATTACACCTCTCTGCAATGCAGCCCCCTGGTGCATACTAGAGGCTCCTGGTGGGCTAGTTGGCCCCCAGGGACCCCCAGTATGCAAAGGGATTAGTTCCCCCTCTGCAAATGTGCCAGGGGGCTGCGTTGCAGAGAGGTGTAACAAGGGGCTAAGCCTCATTTCACCTCTCTGCAATGCAGCCTCCCGGCGCATACTGCTGGTTCAAGGTGGGCTAGTTGGCCTCCAGGGACCCCCAGTATGCAAGGGGAATTAGTTCCCCCTCTGCAAACACGTCCGGGGTCTGCGTGGCAGAGAGGTGTAAAAAGAGGCATTGCTTCATTACACCTCTCTGCAATGCAGTCCCCTGGCGCATACTGGCGATTCCTGGTGGCCTTTCAGGTCTTATATAGTTAGGAATTAGCATTAAAAAAACTTTGAAATTCACTGAAAAAACCATAGGTTTCAGGCCTTATATAGTTAGAAATTAGCATTTAAAAAACCTTGCAAATTCACTGAAAAAAACATAGGTTTCATGCCTTATATAGTTAGGAATTAGCATTTAAAAAACCTTTGACATTCACTGAATATTTCGCGCACCCGCAATCCACTAGTAAAATCTTTCATCACTCTTTGTAAAATACAGAGTATCATATTTGAATCCATTGTCACAGCAATACAAGTATCTAAAAACCCACTCAGTGATTCATAGATGTATACCCACATCTAATCCCTTACCTGTAGATTCACTCATACATGCTGTCAATGAACAATAGAGCACTATCAACAATACTTATACACCTATATCGACATTACACACCAGCAGACATCCTATTCACATATGAAGTCATCCTACTCACTTATGCAAACCATGGATCATACTTACATATTTACTTAGCTACACACTTATACAAACACAACTTCATCTATTCATTTAGATAGTAAGTCATACTTAGTGAATTATAAAATCATTATTACAAGTATACAGTTATCCATACAGTCACTCACACAATCATTGAGTCTTATGTATACTTATTTATATACAACAACTGACACATACACTGCCTTTTCTTTTTCTAGTTTGTTGGACATGTACCGTTGAGAAATATATTTCCTCATCACCACACCCATAAAGATATTCACTCACCCAAACAACTGTTAGAACATGTAGTTTTACCTTCATATATCTAGTGAATCAAGTATTCACACATCTTTGGGCAGTCACACCCCCCCACCGAACCACACACATTCACTCTCCCATACAAATACTCAGTTAACTAATCAATAACTAATATAGACTTTCACATAGCTAGTTACCAACTGGAGAACCAGTTTACACAACAACTGACAAAGTGATACAGATATTCACACAGTTTAGTCACTATCCACTATATTTAGTGAGACACTATAAATTGGTCAAGTAAACAGTCAATTACAATGCTACTAAATCCTCCATCCAAATATTTATTTTAATATATCCACTCATTCTTCAATGCAAATTGCTATATATATAATGCATATTTAAATAACGAAGCAAACCACATTCACTGTATGATGTCATCAGTGATGTCATCAGTGATGTCATTTGAGATGTCATCAGTGATGTCACTGACCATGTCATGAATGATGTAATATGTGACATCATCAGCAGTGGATTGCGGGTGCGCGAAATATAGTTAGTACAACTAACTATATAGGAGCAATTTCAATCGTTTTGTATGAGTGAAATGTCCAGCTAACTATAACACCCCTAAAACTTATAGTTTTTTGAGTGAATTTTAAAGGTTTTTTTAAATGCTAATTCCTAACTATATAAGGCCTGAAACCTATGTTTTTTTCTGTGAATATATATATATATATATATATATATATATATATATATATATATATATATATATATATATATATATATATATATATATATATATATATATATTACCTACTGGCGGTCGCCAGTAGGTAGTTATAGTTAGGACCTACTTTCCATAGGAAATCCACAACATTCTATTTGGAATAACTTTGGCGCCGGTGGACAAATCTGTGCAAATTTCTCCAAGAAAATGGCCTGCTCGGCTTTGCTCCTTCCCTGAAAGTTTGGGGGGGATTCGTCAAGTGGGGGCCGAGAAAAAAGGTGGGTCCCAAAACATGTTTTCCCCATGCAATTTTCCATAGGGCTACAGTCCGAACGGCTGAATGAAATTACACCAAATTTGGCAGGGAGGTAGAGTTTGGTTTGTAGATTGTGCTTTTTGGTAAATGGTGTAAATCTGTTCAGTAGTTTTTGAGAAAATCAAAAGTAAATTCATAGTGATATCTAGAGACAAAGTACTGCACGCGTATGGAAATCCGTACAATTACGAGCACGTGCTGCATGCTGATTGGATGTCAACTGTCTGTCAACACTCCCAACCAGGAAGTGTTGGCAGCCATCTTGTGCCTCGGTAGCACCGAGTCACAAGAAAACAGTCCAACAAAGTTGAAAAAAAGGGAAAGGGGCAGTGTAGAAACATCCTGATCTTTTAGGCCTGCTCAGGGGGTCCCATATGGATCTTTAGGCCCCCAAATATTAATATTTTTTTTAAATAGGAAATTGCGGGGTACGCCTATAGGTAAAAAAAAGCTAGAAGTCCGTTTTATTCATCATTAGCCTCCGGGGGGGCCAAATCTCGGTGGCAATTTTTATCCATAAAGGGGGTCTTGTAAGGCTCCCCGCATCCCCGGGGACCGCCACCCCCTCGTTTATTTTTATTTAAAGTATGTTTTCAGCTCCCCCTAGCCCCGTTCACACCCCGGGGACCGCCACCTTCCTGGGGCAGTAATATGTAAAATGACCTTTCCGCCCCGGGGACCTGCACCCCCAGGGTTTTTTTAATGTTGGGAGGGGGTCGCGCGGCCCCCTTCCTGGAGCCCTTGATGGCATATGGGACCACCGCCTCCCAGGACCGTCTCCTGCAGTGTCTCAGGGTTCCTACCTCCGGGACACTGCTATTTGCTATGGTAGGGCGGGAGCGTTGCTGTTCCCACTTTACCACTGCATACAGCTTTCCTATTTGAAAAAGAGAGCAAGTTAACCTGCTCTCTCTTTCAAGTAGGAAAGCAGATTGGTTTTCGATAGAGAGAGCAGAATGTAAGCTGCTCTCTCTGACAAAGCAATGCCGGCTCTCGAAGGAGGCGGGGAGGATCGTGGGGACAATGGGGCTAGAAAAACTAGTTCTTTTTGAGAACTAATTTTACTGGTGAAAAAAACCAGCTATATTTCTATGATAGTATGTGAAAATTTCTGGGTTTTTTGTGCACCAGTTGTACTCTATGCATGAGCAGCCTCACTTCCAAGCCCATGCTTCTTTCTTTTTCGATAAGTTCGTCAAGCAAAGCTGTCCTCATTTCAGGTTTTAAATTTTCCGGTTTCTTTTCCCGGGCCGTGTGTGTCATCCGCTGCTATACTTTTGTAATATATTAATAATCATATTGCAGAGGCGCCAAACGTTGATTACATACTACGTCCTCCGCCATTTTTGTAGTTTTCCTCCATTATTTTTTTATACCTGTTACTTTCATTTTACCCTCCGCCTATCTTGTCTGTGATCGATGAGATTTCCTGTGTTTGTCCTTGGCCTCTGATGTTATCAGACTTGGTCACACGTATACCTAAAAACTAATTTGAAGCACGTAAACCACAGCCATTACAACGCGTGTCCGTCACCAGAAAGCCATTATCATGCTTATGTCTTTATCATGAGTGGTAAATGTATATGGCCAAGGACATACTCGTGCTCCCATCATTATCATCGCAGGTTCTTCACCTGCTCAGTGCTTCGGGCACCACTAACACAGTTACCAAAGAGGCCACGCATTTAGTAGTGGGCCCCTTGTTCGGTAGTTTGGAAACAACTCTAAAATGGAGTAGAACACGTGTGTCTTTTTTATACATAGGGTTATGTGTGTAGTGACGGATGTGCTGGATGGGTGTGGTGTGGGTGTATACCAGCCATGAGAGAGTGTGTGTTGATCTGACAACTAGACCTGCACCTAAGAAATTACTATGATGGAAATCTGGGCTTTCTACTATTGTTGTGTTTTCCTGGTAGCGTAAGCACAGTAGGCTGTACTAACATATTCAGTCTCGATTCATTTACCACCTCCCCAGGGGCTTTTAAATGTTGGGAGAGGGGTCAATAATTGTGTTGACTTTTCTTCTTTAGCGTGCAGTACTATATTGTTTTATAAAATGTATACGACGTACGGGCGATATTTCCGTAATTGATTTTAAAAGTAATATACGCTTTTTTAAAGTTTTAAAAAACTATTTTCATGATTATCCCAGATAATGTCTTCCCTTAATATGTACATTAAATACATAAATAAATGTTTTTGAACAATTAGAATCTGTCGCGCTGTACGCGTATGGGGCGCCATATATGACGTCCTGCAGGATATTTTTATAAAAACGCAGGGTTCGCGTTTTGGGCGAAAAAGAAAAAAAACGCGAAGCCCGCTTTATTGTTAATTAACCTCCGGGGGGGCCAAATCCCTGGGGCAATTTTGTTTTTCATAATGGGAGGCCTAGAGGGTCTCCCCTGCGCGGGTATCGCTACCCTCTGATCTTTAACTATATGTATGCGGGGGGTTCATGGCCCCCAGAGTTCCACTCGAGCCCACCCGAGGCCTCTTTTTATTAAAAAAAGCTGTGCAAAGGGGTTGTAAATGTGGTATTTTTGTTTCGTTTCTGTCCTTTAGAGGATCCAGGGTAAAAATAACGTTTTTTTGTACAGCCACTACCTTTCTACCTGTTACCATAGTAACAGTTCATGGATCAGTTGTGTGAGTACAGAGGTCAGAAGTTCACCACAATATGTTGGTAATTGAAATAGTTACTGTGCTGGAGATTTATATTTCTTTTTTTCATCGGAACCGTTAGTCGTAGAAGAAGTCAGTGGAAAAGTTTTGTTAGGGATTCCTTCCTGTTCGGGGAGTATTCGTGTAACGTGCTCCAAGCGGGACTTTACGAAGTTTAATTTTTATTGACTGTAAAGTGTCATTCCTTGCTCGTCTGTGGAACAACATGGACATTTTATTCGCTAAAGTGTTCCGAGCACAAGTTTGCCCCTTATTGGGTGGGAACGGTTCACTGTTGTCAGTGATATTCTGATGCATTTTCCAAAGGAGTATGGGGAAAGAAAGTAGTAGAGGGCAGGTTAGGAACACTATTAACTCTGTACAGTGCCCATAAGGTGGTGGAGAGAAATTATGATGGAAACATTTTTTTTTAATATGTTTCAAGGGATATTTATATAATTGCTGTGTTGTGTATGAATCACTGCGGAAAAATGACAGTGTCTTGCGCTGTTTTCTTTCATCAAGTTTGTAGGTGACATATTTCTTAGTAGTACTATTTACTTATAATGTGGTGTTTACTTTCCTGATGGGGAGGTGTGGTTGCGCTGCAAAAAAATTCAGTCTAGCTTTGAACAGTTTTCATTAAGCAAATACGAATAAACTTTATTGAGAAACTGTCGCTGTATATATGAAAGGGGTGACAATTAAAAATGGAATTTCATAAAATATCAGTTAAGCGTGGCTATATACTTCTTTTTTGTGCTACAGTTTGTAAAAGTGTTGCCTCACATTCTTGTTGATGTAAGAGGGCATCAGTTACTTTTAGATAAAGTAGAATAGAAGTGCTACAACAAACACTCCTGCACTTCATTATCTCAGATCAAGAGAACAAGTAAAACAGTAAAATATAAATGATTTCATATTACATAGAAATGCATGCATTATTATTTTTCAAATTTGTATTCTGTACAATTCAGAAACGTGCTGTTGTAGTGTTTACAGGTTGCAGACTGTTCCGCTAATAAATCACAAACTCACCAAAGAATATATAGAATGTTACTCTTATATCATATAGTACAGGTTCTATATATTCTTTAGGGAGAAGGTGAATAGGAATCCCAAATAAGAATAGAAATTAGAAAATAACATTCGGACATGTAGGGTTTATTAAATATTTAAAGTAACAAAGTATGCATGATAGCTATATTTTAATTTATATATAAAAAAAATGATAAATATTTGATAATTATATTACAGATGGCGCTGAAAAATCTCCCATTCCTCTTCTGTAGCACTAGGACAATCTATTATACTATAATGATTGATACCATTGTTACTGTAAAAAGAAAAGGAAAATAAATGTATGTATTTGACAGAAAATCCATAATGAAATACTGTCGAGCAGTAAATATTTACTGAACTTCTTTTCTCCGTGAGGTGAAAAAATGTGATCTTCGTGGCGACTGGTCTTAAACTCCTCTGAGATCATGACGGTGAGAATAATAATATTTATACATTCTCACAGCATATGATCACAAGGGGAAAATAAACTGAAAGCTGCAAGCCGGTAACGATGCTTACTTATCGTTACTGTTTGTGACGACGGATTGTGTATTCTGCTAAGATCACCAAGACTGTTAATGTTATAATATACATATTAACAGCATATGGCCGGGATACCCGTCACCCCCTCCCAACACAATCCCCAAGAATGGGTAGACGGAATCGGTTCTTGAACTTTTGGAAGGCGGGAGGGAGTTACCCTCCCGGCCCTATTTATTAAAATATGAAACAAAATGAAAACATTAAAATAACAGTTTCATATCATGTACAATTTCATTTATACATTACGATGTTTATTGGCTAACCTTAACATATCTCTAATACAAAGGTTCTCCTAGCCGATTCTAAAACATCCTGTAAATGCATTTCTCCAAATTCAAATTGTACATCCTAACATTACGGGCCAACGGCAAGGTTGTAACCGGTGTCAGATCCCTAATACCAGAACTCCCCCCCTTACTTGTGAGGGGCGGGCGCACAGAGGACTGTACCTCTGTGCCAACTTCCAATTTCCCTTGTCGTAACGGGGGCCCCATATTTACTCGACGCCATCTTGGTGGTCGTCCGAGGACTCGTGTGAGGTGTCTAGAAGGTAGCGTAGACCCCCCTCCCACCCCACACTGCTTACCATATCCGCCGTCGCGGATGTCCTGGCCCTGGGAAATTCTAAGGAGGGGCCCGTAGCCCCTCCTCCCCAGGGAGGGGCCTAAGACCGCCTTCCCTTTCGGCGGTCACATCCTTAGAAGGGTACCGCCTCCCCGTGTGAGGGGCCAATGGCCACCTCCCCCCGGGCGCTCCCATCCATAATGGGTGGCGCCCTACCTCTAGGGATCTTCCAATTACTACTCACCGATCATGACCTTACCGCCCAACCAAAAAATAAATACGACATTTTGAACCTAATGAGGATGAAATAAACAGTTATGCTGGGCATTTCGACTTATAACCTTTATCAAGCAATACCCGCTTTCAACTCAGTTGCGATACCACCCCTAAGTACATGCAAACAGAGCAACCATTTTATTGTCACATCAAAAATTCCAAACTTTATTAAACACAACCTGAAAAGAGATAATACTTCATTAATCGACATTATTGTACTAAAACGCTGTCATCAGGGGCTGGTTGGTGGGTCAAAATTGGCTCTTTGTTCCGTCTCGGGCTCACGTGCAACGAAGAGGTGCAGCTTCCAAGCACAGGAACAAGAGGATGCTTCCTTGGATTGTTGCTCCTTTTATTCTTCTTTGGGAGGGCGTGGACCCTCCTCCGACCACCTACAGGGCGTGGCCGATGGTGTAGGTGTCTAGGACAACCCCTCTTGGGCGGGAAAAGGCGCGCCCCGGCTACGCCGCTTCGGGCATACCAGCCGTGACACGCCTCCCGCCCAAAATGGTTTCCCGGGGGGATCGGGGCACCCGACCATACGTTCGGGGGGACCGAGTGGTCGCCCCTTTCCATATGGCCGGGATACCCGTCACCCCTTCCCAACACAATCCCCAAGACTGGGTAGACGGAAACGGTTCTTGAACTTTTGGAAGGCGGGAGGGAGTTACCCTCCCGGCCGTATTTATTAAAATATGAAACAAAATGAAAACATTAAAATAACAGTTTCATATCATGTACAATTTCATTTATACATTACGATGTTTATTGGCTAACCTTAACATATCTCTAATACAAAGGTTCTCCTAGCCGATTCTAAAACATCCTGTAAATGCATTTCTCAAAATTCAACATCCTAACATTACGGGCCAACGGCAAGGTCGTAACCGGTGTCAGATCCCTAATACCAGAACTCCCCCCCTTACTTGTGAGGGGCGGGCGCACAGAGGACTGTACCTCTGTGCCAACTTCCAATTTCCCTTGTCGTAACGGGGGCCCCATATTTACTCTACGCCATCTTGGTGGTCGTCCGAGGACTCGTGTGAGGTGTCTAGAAGGTAGCGTAGACCCCCCTCCCACCCCACACTGCTTACCACATCCGCCGTTACGGATGTCCTGGCCCCGGGAAATTCCAAGGAGGGGCCCGTAGCCCCTCCTCCCCAGGGAGGGGCCTATGACCGCCTTCCCTTTTGGCGGTCCCATCCTTAGAAGGGTACCGCCTCCCTGTGTGAGGGGCCAATGGCCGCCTCCCCCCGGGCACTCCCATCCATAATGGGTGGCGCCCCACCTCTAGGGATCTTCCAATTACTGCTCACCGATCATGACCTTACCACCACAGGCCGGATAGTTGACCGGCTATCCGGACCCCCCACAAAAAGCTCCTACTAAAGGTCATGGCTACGTAAACTCTTTAACCAAGCTATGAAGTCTCCTATGAGTAAGACATTACCCTCCCGGGACAAATGGACCCCATCCTCCAAATACATATGGTCCCCCCGGATACATCCGTGTGGAATACAATGCAATTTACCTGTACGAAACAACCTACTCATTTTGTTATTAACCTTCTTTACCGACTGGTTCAAAGCTGACACAGAGAGAGCCCCCCGCCACACCTTCCGAGGAATCATGTGTGACCATGCAATTGTGCACCCCGGAACCCTTCTCGCCAACCAACTTACTGCGGACAAAATTGACTCGAGAAGTACTCGTCGACCAATGGTCACCAAATCATTGCCCCCAAGATGCACTATGATTACACATGGCGGTGACCTCGTCCGCCCTAACAGCCCCTCAATAAAACTTTGAAACTGGTCAATACAGAGCCCGCCCCTTCCGTGGAAGGTCACCCTGTACCCGTATTCCCCAGCCATGTGAATCATGTCACCTGCTTTGAATACCTCCACGGCACGCCTCACGTATGAGTGGCCAACGACCCACACCACTCTTTCCTCAGCTGGTGATCTTTGACCGCTGGTCCCCAGGTGTCGGGTCAACTGCACAGTCCGCCCCACAAAGCCTGCTCGCGAAACTGTAAACCAAACAGAAAACAAGAAGCGTGAGTACATGACATAAGCTTCACAACATGTGCAACCGCACATACCTTTTATAACAGTTCGAGGACCAACGCCCCAACTGTTTCACCTTTTCAACACTCAGACCCCTGGCTGTAGCCTCTGTCGCAGCCCCTATCCGGAAGGAATGGGTCCCAAAATCGCTCGGGTTCAAGCCAGCTGCCGCGATTGCCATTGTTAACACCCGCTGAAACTGAAACCCAGTCAGTGGGGTGGCGTCGGTGTGCCTCAGCAAGCTTCCCCCCCATGATGCCGCCCTCTGCGCTAAATACTCCTCTACGCATTTTACCGGGCACATGGGAGATCCCGGAATCCGCTGGACCACCACACTGTCCCCGATCGCTCCCTGATCGGTCTTGGACCTGGCTATTGAGACTACCATTGTCTCCCCCTTAATTTGAATGTGTTCTCGACACAGACCTCCCCCCGTATCCTGCTTGTTCCTTGCTACCAGTTCGCTTACCCGCATAGCCCCATGGAATGCTAATGCAAAAGCGGCCCGGAACAGCACCGTCTCTGATTGAGATGCACATGTCGCAGGGAGTACGGACATTAACAGGGACAACCTTGCTAGACCTATCGGGTGCCTCTCATCCACTCTACGACCCTCAAGGCGTTGCCACCCATGCAGTGCCTTCTGTACGAGAAAGGACGCTGTGGGGTCCTGGATTCCATGTGCCCGCGCCATGAAGGAAATGGCGGCCCGGTGCTTATTGGCTGTCGCCACTGATCTGCCTGCCTGATGTAATGATACCAGGAATTTCAGGACATACTCCTCCTGCCCCCACTGCTCCCCCCTAGCTGAACCCAAAATTGACCAATAGGAACGGAACGCCCCTTCATAAGCCTTCCTTGTCCTGGGTGCTAGACTCTCTCCCACGAGGTTTTGTAATCCGGGGCACCGAGAGACCAGAGAGCTTCGGGAAATGGTGCCGCCACCAAGTCCGCTGAGGGCAGAAAACCCCGGAAGGCCTGCATATGGGAACGAGAGAGTGCATCAGCTGCCTGGTTCAGTACACCCGGCACGTGTCTTGCCCTAAAGTGGACGTTTAGTCTCATACATAACAGGACAATTTCCTTCAGCAATCTCAAAATCCATTTGCAGCGTGCTGCCTGATTATTGATACATTCTACAACAGTCATATTATCCGACCAGAATACCACAGAGCGATAACGAAACCCCTCTGGCCATGTTTTTAAGGCCACCAGAATGGGGAACAGCTCAAGAAACCCAATGTTGCCTGTGAGGCCATCATCGTGCCACCAGACCGGCCAGGTTCGTGCCGACCATTGATTACCAAAAATGGCGCCAAAACCAACACTCCCTGCCGAGTCGGTCCACAACCCCAGCTCTTCGGAGGAAACTGGCGGTTTGTTCCACACGACACGACCGTAGAAATCTGCCAGAAATGCCAGCCATATGCGCATATCCTGGCGAACCTCTGCTGACAGTCTTGTGCGGTGGTGCCCTTCCTTGAGGCCAACCATAGCTTGGGCGATAGAGCGGGAAAAGGGACGAGCCATCGGCATTACTCTAAGGGCAAAGTTAAGCTGACCCACAGCTCGTTGCAACTGATGGAGAGTTACTTTTCTCTCGCCGAGGCACATTTCTAGTGAGGCTTTAAATTTCATTACCTTCTCTTTGGGCAAACGGAAGCACCCCTCCACAGAATCGAGCTCAATCCCCAGAAACTCGAGTGTAGTAGATGGCCCTACCGTCTTGCCTGGTGCCAGTGGCACGCCAAATTCTTTCATGAGATTACAGAATTCACTCAAGGCCTGAGCACATTCCGTGTCCCCGGCCGCCCCCAGAAACAGAAAATCATCAAGGTAATGCATAACCTGCGTAAAGCCTGTGGCTCTGGTGAACGCCCATTGCAAAAAAGTACTGAACTTCTCAAAATGGGCACAAGAGATGGAGCAACCCATTGGCATACATTTATCCATGTAGTATCGTCCTTGAAACACAAAACCTAAGAGACGCTGATCCTCTGGGTGTACCGGGAGCAACCGGAACGCTGATCCGATATCTGATTTAGCCATCAGCGCTCCGGGCCCCAGGCGATTCAAAATGGCGACGGCCTCATCGAAGGATGCGTACCGCACCGAACAAACTCCCGGGTCAATCGCATCGTTCACCGAAAGACCCCTAGGAGCGGACAAGTTGTGGATTAACCTAAACTCACCTGGGTCCTTCTTGGGGACTACTCCCAACGGTGAACAAACAAAGTCTACCACTGGCGGCTTGCCATATGGTCCCGCAACCGGACCTTGGGCCACTTCCTTTGCAATCTTTGCCTGTACCACCGTCTTATTTTGTTGAACCGATAGTTGGTTCTTACATTGTGCTTTCCCCCGAAAATCCCCAGCCGGGATGCGGAAACCATATGAGAAACCGTCTCGCAACACCCCGGCGGAGACATGATCAGGGTATTCGTTCAGCCAGGGGATTATTGCCATGATATCAACGGGAGTAGGTAACGGTGCCCCTCGGTCGATTTTAGACCTGTTTGGCGCCTCCTCTACCTCCTGTATCACCAGTCTTGGCTCTGCACGAACTCTCGGGGTGCGAGGACTGTCCGCACCCTGCACACTCATGCCTGAACTTGCATGTCCCCTGTGGCCTAGTGCACTTGCCTCTGTTAAAGCTCCAACAGACCCCTTTCCTACCTGAGTTCCCATTACTCTTTGCGTTCTGATCACTGTTTGCGCCCGCCCGAAAGGGCGCCCCCAAAGAATGGCGGGAAGGCTCAGCCCCATTCCCGCCCAAAGAAGGCGACTTCGCCGTGTTGGACCCAACCAGTTTCTGCCAGGAAATGGAGTCGAAACAATCCCACATCAGGGATGGGTCGTGCTCCTTGGCCTTACGAAATTTGTTATCATAACCAAACCATTGATTGCCTCCGTACGATTCATAGAATTCCATAATACGTGTCTGGTAAAAAGCTAGTTCCAACAATACTTCAGGCCTACGTTCCCCCATAATTGCAGTGAACATTCCAAACGCCCTGGCCCAATTAGCGATCGTTTCATCTACTCTGAAACCCGCCATCTTTGCACGCCATACACTCGGATGCAACAACTCCTTCTGATTTCTAACATGCTCTATCTCGTAGTGATCGGTCAATAACGAAAACATGTTCACATATTTATCTGCCCAAATCCTTTCTTTCACATCCATCGGGATATGTTGAACTACCTTTTCCCTCCTTGAGGGTAACGATCCCTCCCCCGCTATTGGCAACGGCTGCTTACCCGAACAAGTAGCTGTGACTGTTTTCGCTGCTGTTCCAACGCTCGATACTGGTTGTTCCATGGGAACCTGCGGGGATACAAGAGGACAAGGTGCCTTCGCATCATCTTTCGATTGCCGCAACTGCTTCATTATCGACCTGGCCTCCTCGGCCGTGCCCCCCTCGTTGTCCCTGCCCAACCATGCCGCCAATTGGGCAGCCAATTCAGGAGGCATATCCCCCTCGTTAACAGGTGTGACCACGACAGGGATCGGTTGTCCCGCGTTCGGACCGGAACTGGGGCCTCGACGGGACTGACCGGGCTCGCTGGAGGTGATTCGGGAACCGGAGCCTCCCCTCCTGCTGCCCTATTCCTGGTCCTCTTACCCCTCCCGGTAGGGACTACTCCCGGCAATGCTGGACCGATGACTTTTTTCAGTCTCCCCGTACCATTCATTGCCGCCATCTGCTTCTTCATGTTCGCCATGTCCTTTACCAGCATACGAAGCATCTGTTCGGTCCCAACCTTCTTTCCGACCTTCTTGCCAGGCATCGTTCACGGATATTCGACTCGAGGTCCTGGATCAAAGCTTCGAAATCGCTGAAAGAAGAAACACAAAATTACAAGTTCTCAAAATTGGCTCTTTGTTCCGTCTCGGGCTCACGTGCAACGAAGAGGTGCAGCTTCCAAGCACAGGAACAAGAGGATGCTTCCTTGGATTGTTGCTCCTTGTATTCTTCTTTGGGAGGGTGTGGACCCTCCTCCGACCGCCTACAGGGCGTGGCCGACGGTGTAGGTGTCTAGGACAACCCCTCTTGGGCGGGAAAAGGCGCGCCCCGGCTACGCCGCTTCGGGCATACCAGCCGTGACACGCCTCCCACCCAAAATGGTTTCCCGGGGGGATCGGGGCACCCGACCATACGTTCGGGGGGACCGAGTGGTCGCCCCTTTCCATGTGATCTCTAGGGGAAAACACAATAACAAGTGTAACATCGCGACTTTGATTGTAAATGTTTAGTGTTTGCGTCAACGGGTTAGCAACATCTCTCGAGCGAAGTACAGTATCAATATTATAATATAAAAAGTCACTATATATAAGGTTAAAGGAGCCAGAAAAGGAGCAATATTTCTTATAATCTATCTGTTTCTAAGAACAATCTGCTGATGTTACAGAGAAAAAGCGAGACATGCAATAAAATGTTTTTCTGAATATAAATAATTAAATATGACAAATAGCCACAATTTATAACAATATGTTTGTTGACGCAAAAAGAGAATTGCGATTCTCCTATTAACATGACCAGAGACTCTGGATTTCATTAAAGACACGTAGGCTAACATTATGCATTAATCCTTTAATGCAGCTCACAAACAGCCGCTTACATCACAAAGACAAGATTAGGAACAAAGTGACATCATAGTATCCATAAAAGGCGTGTGCCAGGGAAGATCAGCCTCTTTTAAATGCATCGAAGGACAGGTCAAGCTGCAAACGAAGAATACATCTTAAAACTTGAAGGTATTGACGAAACTTGGAAAATCCTTGGAGATTCACCAATTCGAATTGTCTGGAAGAAAATAAAGCAAATCAAGAAAGGCACAAAGTAACCTTCAAAAAGGCAGTAAGAAAAGCATAACATAAGGTTAAAAGGGCATGAAACATTGAAAACATTGTAAACCAAATCAATCCACAATATCCCTCCAGGAAGGGACGGGAGGGATAATGTTAGCCTCCGTGTCTTTAATGAAATCCAGATTCTCTGGTCATGTTAATAGGAGAATCGCAATTTCATTACAAGACAGGAGGCTACATTATGCATGTTGGTAGCCTTGAATCACAGCGTCAGAAACATGTTCAATTGATTTACAATAATGATGGGCAAAAGTAGGGGCTTTAGACCAATCAGCAGCCTTAAGAATAGCATCCATCTTACCACCCGACCAGTATGACATGCTGGCCATTGCGCTTCTTAGTGAATGGAAAGGGAAGACCACTCGGTCTCCCCGAATGTATGGATGGTTGCCCCGATCCCCCCGGGAAACCGTTGCGGGCGGGGGGCGTTTCTCGGCTGGTATGCCCAAAGCGGCGTAGCCGGAGCACGCCCTTCCCGCCCAGAAGGGGTTGTCCTAAACAGCCGCCCGGAAGTCCGCGCACGGATGGGCGTACCTGACGTGGGCACCCGCCCTCCCGCAGATGGATAAATAGAGAGGGAATCCAACGAAGCTTCCTCTTGTTCCAGTGCTCTCAAGGCTGCACCACTCGTCGCTCGTGAGCCCTCGAAGGAACAAGCGGCAATTTTGACCCACCCACCAGCCCCCTTTTTTGCAATGTTTTTGAATAAAGTAATTGTTGGTGATTATTCGAATGTATTAAAAAGATACAGTCATTTTGCATCATGGATGTATGCCTTCAATCGAATAGATGTTGTAGGCCTTTTTTCCTTTGTAGAAACGTAGAGGAATGGATCAAATATAAAAAATTGTCTTGTGCTTTAGGACTTTTTTCCCTTTGTAGCAATGTTAAAGTTGGTGAATTGCCAAGCTGTTACAGATTAGGCGTATTTTCTTTCCTTAGTAGGTAAAACAACTGTCGTATTTATTTTGGTCGGGCGGTAAGGTCATGATCGGTGAGCAGTGATTTCAAGGTCCCTAGGGGGGGCGCCACCCATTATGGATGGGAGCGCCCGGGGGAGGCAGCCATTGGCCCCTCCCACGGGGGGGGCGGCACCCACTACGGATGGGTCGCCCAGGGGGAGACGGCTATAGGCCCCTCCCAGGGGGAAACGGCTATATGCCCCTCCTACGAATTTCCCGGGGGCCGGATATCCGCTCCGGCGGAAGAGAGTGTGGGGAAGGGGGGGAGTCAACACTGTCCTTCTTACAGATACCTCGCACGAGAACTCAGACGACCTTTAAGATGGCGTCGAGTGAAAGGGGGCCCCCATGACAAGGGAAGTTACAGTTGGCAACAAGGGTAAAGTCCTCTGCGCATGCGCCACTCACACCGTGAGGGCGGGAATTTGGTAGTAGGGATCTGACATCGGTTAAGACCTTGCCGTTGGCCCTTAATGCTAGCATGTACAATTTTATTTTTTAGAATGTTATGCATTTTCAGGATGATAGACTCGGCTAGGAAACCTTTGTATTAGAGATTTGTTAAGGTTAGCCAAAGAACTTCATCAAAATGTAATGGAAGATAAAATTGTGCATGATTCATGAAACGTTTAATTTAAAGTTTTAAATTTTGTTTCATATTTTAAGAAATACGGCCGGGGGGGTAACTCCCCCCCGCCTTCCAAAAGTTCAAATCCATGTCTGTCTCCTCCCATGGGGAATTGGTGTTGGGAGGGGGTGGCGGGCATCCCGGCCCATATGAGCTTGAAAATTTGAAGGATCAATACCAGTGAAGTTCATAGCCAATTTAACCCACCTTGCGATAGAGCAGGATGAGATGGGTTTAAAGTGTTTGACATAAGAAACAAGAAGTTGATTAGCATCAGGGGGCGAAGATTAGACAGCCTAGAATCGTACTCCTTCATACAATCAACCACACAGAGTTTTTTGCAAAAATCAAAACGTGGATAGAAAATAAAGTCAGACATGGTTTTTGTTCTCCTAAAACTTTCAAATTTAACACCAAACATGTCATAACATCTATTAGAGATGTCCAGAGCTTTAACATCTGAAACTCTGCGACAAGAGACTAAACAAAGAAAAGAGGCAAGTTTAATAGAAAGACATTTCCTGTTAAGGAGAGAATTGTCAGGCCATGAACAAAAAGACTGATATTTGGGGCGAGGAGGCCTTTTAAGTCTAATACTTTTGAGTACTCTACAAATGATAACATTCTTACCTCCCGTCTTACCGTTGACAAGAGAATGTCCAGCTGAAATTGCAGATCTAAAGCAATTTATTGATCTATAGGAGAGATCGGTGTCTTGGTCGAGGAGACGTGCTCCCCAACCGTGAAGGCTGGCGTCTGACTCCAAAACAAAGTCTGGGGTTGAGCCGAAGATAGCCCTTCCATTCCAGGCATCCAAATTGTCCAGCCACCAAGAGACTTCTAGTCTCGCTTGTTGATCTAGAGAAACATGGTCCCCGTACCAAAGACCGGACCGAAGTGCATTGGCTTTCACCCTCTGGAGAGCACGGTAATTGAGTGGACCTGGGAAGATAGCTTGGATCGAAGAAGAAAGTAGACCCAGGAGTCTGGCCAATTCTCAGAGAGAAAGAGATTGTTGTCTCAGAACAAACCTGATCTCTTTCCAAATTTTGGCAATCTTCTTTTTGGGAAGTAAGAGGAGACAACTGGAGGTGTCCACAGTGAAACCTAGGAACTCTAGGGATTTTTAGGGCGTCAGAATGGATTTTTCCCTGTTTATAATGAAGCCAAGGTCCTCTATGAGGTCCATGGAGACCTTGAGATCCTCTAAGACTTGTGCATGAGTTTGAGACATGATGAGGATGTTGTCTAGGTAGATAATTAGTTGAATACCTCTTGCTCTCAGAATGGAAAGAATTGTTCTCATGACCTTGGTGAAA
Organism: Lissotriton vulgaris; assembly: GCF_964263255.1. Classification (NCBI taxonomy): domain Eukaryota; kingdom Metazoa; phylum Chordata; class Amphibia; order Caudata; family Salamandridae; genus Lissotriton; species Lissotriton vulgaris. Next base: position 134,286 of record NW_028251747.1, on the reverse strand, counting down.
CACCAAGGGGCGGACGAGAGACCAAAAGGGAGAGCTTGAAATTGATAGAGGTGACCGTCCCAAATAAATTAGAGAAAGGGTTGATGTTCCTCAGCCATAGAGATGGTAAAATAGGCGTCTTTTAGATCCAATTTGACAAGCCAATCTCCGTGAAGGAGAATGTCCCTGAGTAGATGGATTCCTTCCATCTTGAAGTGTTGATAAACAAGATATTTGTTTACTTCCCGTAGGTTTATCACTGGTCTCCAATCTTTGTCTTTCTTCTCGACTAAAAAGAAGGTACTTACAAATTTCTTTTGGGACCAAGGCACCTCGATAATGGCACCTTTCTTGAGCATAGAGGAAACCTCCTCTCTGACGATTGCTAGATGTTCGAAAGGAAGGTCTAGAGGTCTGGGAGTAGTGGTCTGGTAAGGAGTGTCTACAAAGTCTATCCTGAATCCCCGAACAGTCTCTAGGACCCACGGGTCTTGTGTGAATCTTTTGTGTGAATCTTTTCCAAACGTGAAAAAAGTGTTTGAGTCTTCCCCCGACCCTAGGATGATCAAAATGAGAGGGGTCTTTCAACAGTTGGAATAGGAAGTATTATAAACCAATCAAAACTCTCCTTTTATGGTCACATGACTTTGCGTATGCTTACAGTGTTCTTACAGTGCTCTTAAGATGCGAGTATGAATGACGTACCTCTGTGATTTGCTAAATTGCTTTTAAAAGTAATATTCGTTTATTAAAAGTTTAAAAAAACTATGTTCATGATTGTCCTAGATAATGTCTTCCCTTAATATGTACATTAAATAAATAAATATATGTTTTTGAACAAATAAAAACTTTTGCGCCGTATGCTTACTGGGTGCCGTACATGATGTCACGCAGAAGCGTTGATGCAACACGCAAGGTCAAAGCATATCCGTAACAAGTGTGCGGCTACGTGCACAGGACCATTTACCATACAAAGTGTGGTGCGATCACTGTACGCGTATGGTGCGATTCCCCCAAAAAATATGAAAAAGGAAATGTACAGATTTTAATTGTAAAAAATTGATATATATAAAACAAAAATTGGGATTTAGTTTTGTTAATATTTTACATTAAGAATATGAAATATAATTTAGAAAATAAAACAAATATAAATATTTTTAACTCCTTCCATGATCATGATGAGTTCAGCTCGTCATGAGCCGTGGAACTCTCGCATGCGGGGATAATTCCTCTGCTGTGCAGTGCGTTCCACGGGAACGGGTGTGGTCATGACGAGCTGAGCTCGTCATGAGCACAGGAGCGCTGTGCCTCATGACGAGCTGAGCTCGTCATGAGCATGCGGGCACGGTGCGTGCCCCCCAGCACAGCGGGAAAATAGCCCCCGCAGCAAAGGGGTTATTAAAAATGAAAGAAATTAGTATAAAAATAAAGAAATATAATAATTTATACATTTAAAAATTATCATTTACAAAACCTTTGAAATTCACTGAAAAAACCATAGGTTTCAGCCACGTTATAGTTAGGAATTAGCATTTACAAAACCTTGCAAATTCACTGAAAAACCATAGGTTTCATACATGTTAGAGTTAGCTAGAGATTTCACTCATACAAAACCATTGAAATTCCCCCGTTATAGTTAGTTCAGCTAAATATAACTCACGCGACCGCAATGCACTGCTGATGACGTCACATACTACTTCACTCATGACATGGTCAGTAACATCACTCATGACATCACTGATGACATCTCAAATGACATCACTGATGACATCATCCTTGTGAAAGAGTGGCAGACCTTTTCTCACCCTAATATAACCTTTGAAACACACATTCAAAAATAGAACCTAAAATGTTCTAAAAAATGGAGACACCAATACCAGTTAGAACAACCTATTCATTAATTTCAAAATCTACATACACATCCACTCATTCACCAATAGTTCTATATAGTCACTGAAACATGTACTCACTCATCATATGTACTCATGCACCTGTACATCCTGTTACACACCTACACTTATACATAGAGTTATTCACACAAATACACACATGCAAATAAACTCCAATTTACTTGCATATACAGCTCTACAGACATTACTAAAATTATTTCTTCAGAAACATACACATACTTACTCTCTTAAACAATCTGTCACTGTCATATATCCTTACTTATATACCTAAATAGTCACATATACTAGTTTAAAACATTTGTACTTACTCATAAAGACACTATAGAGGCAGTCATTCACTCACTAAGACACACATACACACAATCATCTGCCCATACAGTCCTGCACACATGCTGTCTTCAAAACACATACAAACAGTGAGTCAGTCATTCATGCATCTGTGCGCTAAGTAGTACCCCCACCAAACCATACATACACTCTTTCTGATACTCAAAAAAACAACTAATTACCCATTTAAACACTCATGTAGGTACTTTAACCCTTGCAGCCACTTATACACAAAGTGAGACACTTATACAGATATTTACATATTTAAACATTACTCGCTAAAGCATGTATTCATTAAGATATACTTAATAAGTCAGTTATACAATCAATTTTACAAAAAAAACCTTTAGACATTTATTTACCCATTTATTCTTTTCATCGACCTTAACATATACATATATAAAACATATTTAAATTTCAGAAAAACACACATTCACTGGATGATGTCATCAGTGATGTCATCTGTGATGTCATTTGAGTTGTCAGCAGTGATGTCATGAGTGATGTCACTGACATGTCATGAGTGATGTAGCATGTGACGTCATCAGCAGTGCATTGCGGGCGCGCAAAATATAGTTAGCTGAACTAACTATAACGGGGGAATTTCAGTCGTTTTGTATGAGTGAAATCTCCAGCTAACTATAACATGTGTGAAACCTATGTTTTTTTCAGTGAATTTGCAAGGTTTTTTAAATGCTAATTCCTAACTATAACATTGCTGAAACCTATGTTTTTTTCAGAGAATATATTACCTACTGGCGATAGCCAGTAGGTATATATAGTTAGGACCTAGCTACCATAGGAAATCCTCAACATTCTATATGGAATACCTTTGGCGCCGGTTGAAGAATTTGCGTGTAATTTTCCAAAATTTTGGCCAGCTCCGCTCCGCTCCTTTCCTGAAAGTTTCGGGGGGATTCATGAAGTGGGGGCTGAGAAAAAAGAGGGGTCCCAAAATGTGTTTTCCCCATGTTGATTTCCATAGGACGTTCTGACACGGCTACAGCCCGAACCGCTGAACGGAATTACGCCAAACTTAGCAAAATTGTAGGGACTGGTACGCAGATGTGCCTTTGCTATATTTGGTGAAAATTGCTCCAGTGTTTTTTTTGAAAATTAACTTCAAAAACACATATATATCTGGGCGGAGCCTAACCACACATCTCACCGTGAGATCTGATTGGCTGTCAGCACTTCATCCAAGAAGTGTTGGCAACCATCTTGGGACAAATATACATGATAGCACCTCATTTAAAAGCATTGCAGTTAATAGAGGGTTTTAGGACTTTAGTTACATTATAAATCATTTGTTGATGGTACCATACTCATTTTAGGAATTGTGATGTGTTCTAAGGTGATTTTACCATGTGAAAAAGCCTTCTGCTTGGATATCATGAATCATGTTTGAAAGAAAACTATTATCTATTATAGGGGATCTATAAGGTAAACTGAAAGCATATTTTCTGTAAATTCACATTATCTTTCTCAGTCATTTGAGAATGAAGTCTGACATTCTCAGTAAAACATGTACATCCAACAAGGACAGAGACTGTCAGTTGATTCCTTTGTGTTCTACTGCAGCCTCCTAGAGTGTTCTAAAGAACAACTAGATCGCTAACAGTCCTACTTATTACAAAGGTAAGGCACACCTGAAGCCATCTTGATTGGAATAAAGTGATAACTCTTAAAACATTTATTTTAAAAAGGAACAAAATGAGGGGGTATATTTTGCCATAGAAAGTATGATTAGTGCTGCAGAAAGAAAAAATTAGGGCACATTTTGAGTGACTTCTCAAATCCTCTTCTATTTCATAAAAAATTCTGACTTGCAGTCTCCCAAGATGGCCACCAGAGACAAAAGAGCCCAAATGTAGCCCAAATATCACCCAGATGTAGCCCAAGTATAGCATAATGACAGAATGTCCCAGAGTGTTCTAAAGAATAACTAGAGCGCTAACAGTCTTACTTATGACAAAAGTATGGCACACCAGAAGCCATCTTGAATGGAATGAAGTGGTAAGTCTGAAAACATATAATTTAAAAAGGAACAAAATGAGGGGATTCATGTTGCCATAGAAAGTATGATTAGTGCTTCAGAAAGAAAAATTAGGGCACATTTTGAGTGACTTCTCAAATCCTCTTCTATTTCATTAAAACAATTCTGACATGAAGACTGAAACATGTACTTTGAATACCAGCAGCAGACTTCCCTGGTGAGCAGTAACTTTACTACAGTGATCTAATGAGCAACTAGAGTGCTAACATTCAGAATTTATGGCAAATGTGTGACACATCTGAATGCCTTCTTGATGGAACCAAACTAAACAAGCATTGAAAATGCAATAGGTCTCGCTCTCGTTTAAGTTAAAGCCATTCTGTTTGTAATGAGTTGGCTTTTTAGCTTTGCTTTTAATAGTGTTTTTAAAACTTTCATGTAAATAACATGCATATGTATGCATATATGTATATGTATGCATGCATTTATATTTGTATTTATATAGATATGCAGATTATATATGTTTATATATGTATGTATATATATACACATACATATACATAAATGCATATGCATATTTATGCATATATATATGTGTATATGTGTGCATGTAGAGAGAGGTAGAGAGGTAGAGGTAGAGGTAGAGAGGTAGAGGTAGAGAGGTAGAGACTAGTAGAGAGAGAAGTAGAGAGAGGTAGAGAGGTAGAGAGTAGAGAGTGAGTAATAGAGTTGAGAGTGAGTAGTAGAGAGTAGTAGAGAGCAGTAAAGAGAGTAGCAGAGAGTGAGTAGTAGAGAGTGGTAGAGTGAATAGTAGAGTGAGTAGTAGAGAATGAGTAGTAGAGAGTGAGTAGTCGAGAGTAGTAGAGAGTAAGTAGTACAGTGAGTAGTAGAGAGCAGTAGAGAGTGAGCAGTAGGGTGTAGTAAAGAGTGAGTAGTATAGAGTGAGTAGTAGAGTGTGAGTAGTAGAGAGTAGTAGAGAGTGAGTAGCAGAGAGGGAGAATAGTAGAGAGTAGTAGAGAGTGAGTAGTAGAGAGTAGTAGCGATAGAGTAGTAGAGAGTGAGTAGTAGAGAGTGAGTAGTAGAGAGTGAGTAGTAGAGTGAGTAGTAGAGAGTAGTAGAGAGAGAGTAGTAGAGAGTGAGTAGTAGAGAGTAGTAGAGAGTGAGAAGTAGAGCGTGAGTAGTCGAGAGTAGTAGAGAGTGAGTAGTAAAGAGTGAGTAGTAGAGAGAGAGTAGTAGAGAGTGAGTAGTGGAGAGTAGAGAGTAGTAGAGAGTGAGTAGTAGAGAGTAGTAGATAGTGAGTAGTAGGGAGTGAGTAGTAGAGAGAGAGTAGTAGAGAGTAGTAGAGAGTAGTAGAGTAGTAGAGAATGAGTAGTAGAGAGTGAGTATTAGAGAGTAGTGGAGTAGTAGAGAGTAAGTAGTAGAGAGTAGTGGAGAATATTCCAAAGTATGGCACAGCACCACTTGCACAATAAGTCCAATCAAATCATATCACTTAGAGTCCTTATTGAAGCGCTGAATCTTGGTGTATATTCAAATGCTTTTATTTTCCTTAAGTTTATGTACCACAGCCAGCCGACGCGTTTCATTCTGTACAACAGAACTTCTTCAGGGCGTTCTTATTCCTTCAAGTTCTGTTGGTATCCTGTTGTCATATAACTAGATATTTCTTCCAAATGTTAGACGAGACGTAAGTACATTCTTATTCAAAGTGACTAGGTATCAATTTTACCCACAGAATTCGGGCAGACTTGAGTAATTTATAGCATCCTCAAAGTCAGTCTTTCAAAAATTCCAAAGTATAGGACATGATAATCCAAATCCAAATGTTTCTCAAGAAAAGTCATTTTCAATCGTTCTGAATATCGGCGTTTGGGCAGATATGACCCAGGGACCCCCAGTATGCAAGGGGAATTAATCCCCCCTCTGCAAACGCGCCAGTGGCATGCTTTGCAGAGAGGTGTAAAAAGGGTCATAGCCTCATTACACCTCTGTGAAATGCAGCCCCCTGGCGCATACTGGAGGTTCCAGGTGGTCTATTTGGCCCCCATGGAACCCTAGTATGGAAGGGGAATTAGTTCCCCCTCTTCAAACATGCACGGGGCTGCGTTGCAGAGAGGTGTAAAAAAGGGTGTGGCCTCATTACACCTCTCTGCAATGCAGCCCCCTGGCGCATACTGGAGGCTCCTGGTGAAAAAGAGACAGAAAGTACAGATATTGTGAAAACAAATATGTTGGATACATATTATCCAAATATAGTCATCATCTTGAGAACATTTGTCTCTATGAATTGCTGCAAAACTATGGGGGCATATTTACGAGTTATGGCGCAACCCTCCCAGCAGAGATGCGCCAGAACAAATGCGTCACACAAAACTACCCTTGCGTCACGGCGGATGAGCCGCATTTACAATGCGGCGCGCTGTGACGCAAGGGTAGGAGGATGCGTGACTGGAGTTGCATCGCAAGAGCGACGTAACTCCAGCAATGCTCAGGGCCGCCCAATACTTACCATGCTGCGTCAGTCCTTACGCCTGCTTCAAGCAGGCGTAAGATATTGACGTAGCATCGTCGAGGAAGTGCCTGCGTGAAATCTTGTAGATTTCACACAGGCACTTTTGCGCTGTGCACATGCGCCGGAACGGTCAGCCTGCGTGGGAACGCCCCCATTGTGGCACTGGGCTTTATAATGTAACGCATCTCCCTAGATGCGTCACGTTGTAAATGCCTCGCAGAGATGCGCCATGCTTACGCCGCTGTTGCATCACACAAGGCAGCGTAAACGTGGCGCAAGGGGCTTGTAAATCTGCCCCAATATTTTTAAAAGGAATATTACAGAAAACATCAATAATGGTATATATGCAGTGATTGGTTCCACAGGATGTCTGGTGAAACAAAGAAAAGGACATTCGATTAATCACCGTAAACTGAGTTGCGAAACACCCAACAGAAGGGAATTTTACTATTTAGCTCTTTTGCAACTTCTCAAGCCATGGCGTTCAGAATTGGAATTACTTGGCGATTTCGAGAGCTATGAAGATTCTTTCAATGCAACTAAAGATACTTTACAATGTGCTGTTTTTGCTATTTTTCTGAAAATGTTGAATGACGAAATTGAGCAAGAAGCTACAATTGCAGCTGAAATTGCTAGAGACTGTTCTCAAGAGAGTCAAACTTCTGCTCCGTTGAGCCAGGACCCACTAGGAGAACCAATTGTTCAAAATGAAGCAGCAACTGCTATGGAAGAGGTAGAAACAGCAATGTATCAAGTTCAAGAAGATGTTAGAAACTTAGGAAATGTGGAAGAACAACTAAATCTTGAGCATCATTTGAACCTATCCGAATGTACGTGAGTGGATAAGCTGTAACAGGCAAAAGTTTTTTAAATAAAGTAATCAGAAATTTTCTACCGAAAACGACTGAATCGCATTTGTCTTGTGTTGTCACTGCTCCAACTGGATTAGCAGCCCACAATATTAAAGGAATTACTTTACATTGTTTATTAATTCTACCTGTAGAGCATGAAAACACATTAGAATACCACAAGCTATCTGGAGAAGCTTGTTGTGAAGTTTCAAACGTTTTTTAAGGAAAATTAAACTTCTTATTATTGATGAGGTAAGCATGGTATCAAACTTAATGTTTGCTTTTGTGCATTTAAGAATGCAGCAAATTCTTAAAACAAAGTATGATGTATTATTTGTAACCCTGGGCGAAGCACTACGCTACGCTCGCGGAGTTTGCGAAGTTTGTGCAACTTCGCACTACGCAACCTGCACGTAGCAAAGTACGAACACGCGTAGTGCAGCGTAGCGTAGTGCAGCGCTCATTTTTTGCTTGTTTGCGGTCCTGAACGTCATGTTCGCGACAGCAAGCAAGCAAAATGACATTCCGGCGAGATTCTCAACGCGGGGAGGTAAGGTTTCTCATTGTGAGTGGTTGCGCATGCTCGCGACCGCTGTACATGAGAAACTACCAATTCGCGCTGAGAAAGCTGCCGCTCGAGTAATAATCTACTCGAGCAGCAGAAAACTACAGTTCGCACTGTGCAATCATTGAAAACGCATCTTGCACAGTGCGAACATGCTACTACGCAGCTCGCGTAGTGCTACGTGAAGTTTGCGTAGTGCGAAGTACACTTTGCATAGCTTCGCGAAGCGCTACTTTGCGAACTACGCCCACCGAGGCAAGCACATCATAGTTTTTGGAGATCTTCTACAACTTACTCCTGTAAAAGGACAACCAGTGTTTAAAACACTGCTGCATGAAGATATTAGAATGTCTTTGGGGAGTATTGGAAATGTAAACCTTTGGTCATATTTTGAGTATAAGGAACTTATTACAAATATGCGACAAGCAAATAATGTTGATTATGGAACTATTCTTCAAGATATAAGAATTGGAAAAATGACTGGACATGGCAAACAAGCTTGACAGAGACGATTACTTTCCAATTTGTTTGCAAATGAAAATATTGTACCAGAGAAAATATACATGACAATTGCAGAAAATAAATCTGTAATCTGCTTAATGTCAACACTACGTGAATGTTCTAAATTCAATGGAGAAATGTTGAAGTTGGAAAATGAAGACATTTTAAAATTGGAAGCTATTGATAAAATAGAACATGAAGGAATCACTTTTATTTTGAATGAAAGGTCGAAGAGGAAATTAGATTCTTTAGAGAAATCAATAAGTAAAACTGCTGGTTTAAGAAAGAATTTGTATGCATGTGTAAACTGTAGGGTAATTTCACGACGTAATTTGAATGTGGAAAAAGGTTTAGCAAATGGAGCAATAGGTAAAGGCGTTGATTTCGTTAATCATGTAAATAGAGATGGTGTTGAATTTTTGAAAATCAAATTTGATCAAATTGAAGAAGTACAACAATGTAGTCGTTGTTCAGCTCGGCTTTTGCTTGTAAAAGATTTGTATGTTCGCAAAAAACAGTTTCCTGTTTCTTTGGCATATGCAGTGACCATTCAGAAATCGCAAGGTTTAAATTTAGATAGTGCTTTAGTGAATGTTGGAAGTACCGTGTTTAAAGAGGGTATGGCATATGTTGCTTTGTCTTGAGTCTGGATTGCACTTGATTGATTTTGATGAGACAAAGTTTAGTGCAGATGTAAATTGAGTGAAAGAGTATATTAGGTTAAAAAGAGGATATGCACCTAATTTAGGTCAATATCCAGTATTTGAAAGCGTGTGGTAGGTAGAAAATGAAGATTTGAGAATATCTGTAGTGAAAATGTAGAGAAAAAAAAACAAGATGAAGTTGCGCCTGCAAGCAAAAAGAAAAAGGACAGTGTTGAAGAGAATGTTGGTTATCGGTTTGAAAATAGTTGTGGTGTCAACTGCTATGCTAATGTAGTTGTTAATGTTGCTTTTGTTATTGAAAGTTTGCAACAGCAAATTGTTGAAAATTGGGACAAAAGATTCTGTTAATTGTTGTATTCTGTTTATGAGAAATCTAGTAGTGATAAAAGTAAAATACAAAGTGTTTCTGATATTCGAAATGTTTTGGACATATGTTCTGGTTCTAGTCAATTTACGCCAAATATTCAGCAAGATTGTCAGGAATTTTTATTGTTTATGCTTGCTGAACTGGATGATGAAGGTATAGATATTGAAAATCTTTTTGGCCTTTCTCATAAATGTCAACCTGACTGTCAAAATTGTTTGTTTACATGCCGCACTAACATAGAAACTTAAAGATTCATATATTTGACTTTACCTGACTGTGAATCAGTGACTTTTAACAATCTAATTAGAGGAGCAAGTCAAAACATGGAGTGTAGCCAATGTAAATCAGAAATGTCATCAACATTATTTATACAAAGATATGGACAGTATGTCATTTTAATGCTGCAACGTTGTAGAGGTGATGGAAGAAAAGTAGAAACTTTAATTAAAATTTTTGTAGCTGGTCAAGTTTCAATGCCAGGAAGAACTTTTGTAGCTGTTGCAATTATTTTTCATGATGGACTTTCTAAAATATATGGACATTACACTGTTTATTTAAGATGTCTAAAAGGTTGGATACATTGTAATGATAGTCAATTAGTTTTTAAGCAACGTTTGCCTAAAGAGTTAACAAATTCTTATTTAATATTTTTAAAGCCAACATTTTAAGATAAAAATTTGGCCTTTCTGGATTATTGGTGTTAAGGTAGATTAGTCTGGTGTTGTAGAGTATTTTGTAAGTAAGGGTGAGGAACTTGAAGGTGATCATCTTGTTGATATTGAGGCAGTGTAGGTGTATCAGGTAGTGGGTGATGTGTCTGCAGCAGGGGACATTGATGATCACTCAGGTGGATGTGTTTTGGATTTGTTGTAGTTGTTGCAGTTGTTTGGCTGGAATAGCTGTGTAGAGTGTTTTGTCAGAGTGTAGTCTGCTGCTGATGAGGGCCTGTGTCACTGTTCTTCTTTGTTTGGTTAGGATCCACTTGTTGCAGAGTATTTGGAGTGTGTTATAGCAGTACGAGGAGATGGTGTAGACTTGCCTACACATGGAAAGGGAGGAGTTGAGGATGAATCCTAGGTTGTGAACTTGGTTGGTAGGTGTTTGTACTGTCCACAGTTTAGTTAGCTAGCAGGAGTCCTCCAATGCTGAGGGGGTGGGTCTGAGAATAAGTACCTTCATTTTGTTTGAGTTCATGTTTAGAGAGCTGCTCTTTATGTAGTTGGTGACGTCCTTCATTGTGTCGTGGAGGTTGCTTTTGGTGGTATGTCGCTTTTTGGTGAGGAAGAGGATGAGCTGGGTGTTGTTGGCATAGGAGATGTTAAATTGTGATGGTGGGCTACTTGTGTGAGGGTGGCCATGTAGATATTGAATAGCGTCGGGTTGAGGGATGAAGACTGGCGGACTGGCGGACGGAGCAATTGATTTTGGTGGTTTTGGATCAGAAGGCTGGGAGGCAGATGCTCAGGATTACTATTGGCCACTCACTGGAGCCTGGAACTGCTGTTGAACTTTGCTTTGTTGTCCTAGGATCCATTCCATATTGATTTTGACCTGTGCTGCCCAAACGGAGCTGACGCTCACACAACACCGCTTCGTGGCGCTGCCTCCCCTTGACTCGCTGGTGTGAGCGTGAGCTGCATTCCGCACGCTCTGCCTGTCGCTCCCAGCTGGAGTCAGAGGGGTTGAGGCCAGGGTGTGCACTGAGAGCGCACCTAGCCTGGGGGACTGCGAGGACCAGAATTCCTAGCTGGGATCAGCTGGTTCCTCTTCCCCCAGGCGAACCGCCCACGGACACGCCCCCAACGAGCAGGATATATCTTCGTGACACCCCCTTCGCGGGCGCCACTCACTGGAGCCTGGAACTGCTGCTGAACTTTGCTTTGTTGTCCTAGGATCCATTCCATATTGATTTTGACCTGTGCTGCCCAAACGGAGCTGACGCTCACACAACACCGCTTCGTGGCGCTGCCTCCCCTTGACTCGCTGGTGTGAGCGTGAGCTGCATTCCGCACGCTCTGCCTGTCGCTCCCAGCTGGAGTCAGAGGGGTTGAGGCCAGGGTGTGCACTGAGAGCGCACCTAGCCTGGGGGACTGCGAGGACCAGAATTCCTAGCTGGGATCAGCTGGTTCCTCTTCCCCCAGGCGAACCGCCCACGGACACGCCCCCAACGAGCAGGATATATCTTCGTGACACCCGCTTCGCGGGCGCCACTCACTGGAGCCTGGAACTGCTTCTGAACTTTGCTTTGTTGTCCTAGGATCCATTCCATATTGATTTTGACCTGTGCTGCCCAAACGGAGCTGACGCTCACACAACACCGCTTCGTGGCGCTGCCTCCCCTTGACTCGCTGGTGTGAACGTGAGCTGCATTCCGCACGCTCTGCCTGTCGCTCCCAGCTGGAGTCAGAGGGGTTGAGGCCAGGGTGTGCACTGAGAGCGCACCTAGCCTGGGGGACTGCGAGGACCAGAATTCCTAGCTGGGATCAGCTGGTTCCTCTTCCCCCAGGCGAACCGCCCACGGACACGCCCCCAACGAAACGTATAAATAACATATCACTACCCGCGACGCGGGACGCGCGCGGGACTAAGCGCGGGGATAAGCCCGGGCAAAAGGGCGGGCCGTCTGAGGCCGTCCGAGGTCGTACTAGGACGGGACGGGCCACCCAACTAACCATCTGCTCCTGGTAAGTCAAATCTACATCTGACTAGTTCCCCTACTGGTGCTAATTCCTGCATGAAAACGACGAGGGATCCGGAGTAATCAAATACCAATAGAAATTGTGGTAATAACAAGAAATGGGTTTTAAAAAATTACGAACCAGGACTATCTTCATGAAACGTATGGGCACGGAGGACGCCGTTCGTAAATCATCAGATAAATCAATAAAACAAGGACGCATTATACGGACCCCGGCCATTACTGAATATTTCGCTACTTTAACATCTAAAGACGAAATTGACAAAAAATTACTTCTGGTAGAAGAAATACCCAACTCATTACTGCATACAGGGCTAGAAGAATGTGTGCTAACCAAACTTGGGTCAAATCCACACTTAAGCTTAAGCGACATTGTATCCGACAATATGCAAAAGTCTCTCAATAACTCTAGAGATTTACAAATCCAGGGTCACGAGGAAAATCAGTTAACATCTTCAACACCAAAAAAAGGCCCAGAAAATACCTGTCACCTGGAAGAATGTTGTGCTAATAACTCTAAGATAACACAAAACCAACGAGTCAAAAATAATAAATAGTTCCCCTTTACAAAAAAATCAAATGCAACCACAAACACTTGAATCATCGGTAGACCCTTTTCTCATAAAAACCAACAACTCAGCTAATATAATTACACCTATGTCAAAAGCCTTGTTTTCCTTACAAGAAATACTCGAGTCAGTCCTTTCCTTTTTAGGGAATATATTAGAAAATTCAGACCAAACTCTGGATGTTCAAATCGGTATCCTTAAGCATCTTGTTGAGGAAAAAAAGAAAAGGAAAGAACTCCCTGATCTGGAAAAAAACCAACTGAAGCCCAATGACAATGATCAAAGGAATTACACAAGTCACAAAGATAGCGAAAAAGACCTAGAAAAAAATGATCGTGGTACACAAACATCAGTAATACCAAAACAAAAAAAAGAGAAGTTAATACGACAACACGAAACACCAATATTCTCCCTGAAAAGACTTTTCAAAGAAAAACCTGTAAACGACAAACAATATCCAATTTTCGCAAAGGTCAAGAAATTGGATATACCAAAGGATGAAGATTTGGATGAAAATACCCTAAAAGTTACCCTCAATAATACATCTGAAAGCAAAAGAGGAGAAAAAACAAATAAATCTATAAATACTGACCAAGTAGAAGGAAAAAGAAAGAGGAAGAAACCAATAAGACGTATACATAGGAAAAATAATTGTAAGCTGAAATTCCAAAAGTTTATAACTGCCAATAATAAACAAGAAGTACCAGAAATTGAACCTATTAAGCCCGGGGCTACTGGCAATATGGAAATTAGCTCAAAAAAAGGAGATGAGAAATTGAAACCACTAGATCCGGCTGCAAAGGTTTTTGTCTCGCATAATGTCCCTGAAGAATTACAACTTCAAAATACGATCAATAGTACAAATAAAGGAAACAACCAACATGGAGTAGGAACATCAAACTCCAGAACACTTCAACTTGAAGAACTTTTTCCAACGGACTTAGCACCACTAAACAGAAGAAGAATTATTAATCTCCTTCACCACATCAAACCTTTGGAATCCCTGAATAGCAATGAGATTGACCTAGTAATCTTTCCACAAAAAGACAATAATAAAATAGCTACAGTAACCTTCTGGTCAAACGTTATACCTGGAATCATAATCAGTGAAAAAGAAATACTACACAAACATGGATACGACGTCTATTTAAGAAGGGATCTCAAAGAAAATAGATTTCCCCCTAGATATGACGAACAAATATGGAGAATCTCTAACTCGCAATACAAAAATCCTCTGGGAGAAGCTGACGTGTCCCAAGCAACGTATTCAGGAATAAAGTATTCAGGGAAAGACACTTTGAAGGTAAAACTGGAAAATGGTGAAAGGCTAGTATGGCAACAAGAACCAAAGGGAAAGGAGTACAGAGAAAGCATCACATCTTGGTCATGGGTATCTGAGAACTTGAACAGTAATAAATTTACATCATGCTCGGGACAACCTGTTTAGCGAAGGTCTCAAAATAATATCATGGAATATAGCGGGGAAAACTAAGATCAAACTAACGGAAGCCATAAACAACCACCCGGACCTTTTAATGCTACAGGAAACCTGGGCTACACAAACATTTTCACAAAATAACTACTACGTATATGACATCCCCGCCATAGCATCCACTCGAGGCCACGCAAAGGGTGGTCTGGCCATATTACTGAAGGAGGATTATATGTGGGCACAGGAAGTCATCCAGACCAAATCACAAAACCTGCAATGCTTAAAGATTCTTCTAAACACACATGATGTAGCAACAATACAATCATTTTTGCTGTTCAATGTCTATGCCCCTCCGGGCAAGAATTACGATAAGACCTTTCTAGTAATTATGGAATCCATCACACAAATTGTCGAAGATCAATCATGTATTCCATACATAATAGCAGGTGATCTAAACGGCAAAATCTCAAATACAGAAATTGGTAAATGGATGCAACTTTATGATGACGAATTTGCCGAGTCCTCAGCCCCGCAATTCCCCAAGGGTGCAAAATGTGACAAAAGAGGGAAATTATTATTATCGACACTCCCCTCACTACGAGGTGTAATTCTGAACGGAAACATAGAAGGAGACATTCCGGCATCGAATACCAGACAGGGTAAAGGAAGTTCATCCATTATTGACTATATTATTTGTAATATGAATTTAATGGAGACTGTTACCCACCTAAAAATACAGCTAAGCCAAGAGAGCGACCATGCTCTGTTAATTTTAAAAACTGAATGGAGGACTCAAGCAGCAACCAGCAGACAGCTAATATTTCATAGAAGCTCTGTTGTGGTAAATAGTGCCCAAAGAAGAATTTTCTGGAGCTCGAAAGTATTGGATAGAATAACGACATTGGTTGAACAGAAAGATCTCTTATTAGAAACTATTTCGGATGATCCAATAGAAAATTTCGAACACATCATCAATAAGCTAAAAAATCTGCTATTTGACAAACTGCAATGTGCCCCTAAAGGTGTGAATTATGAGAACAAGAGCTGCAACAAAAATAACACACAAAATACCCAAACGTCTATAACTAAGAAAGAATTGAACAGACTGGTACGTGCACAATATCTGAATCATTCCTTGTCAATTAAGAAAGAAATAAATAAATTAAAAAACAAACTCAGAAGAAAAAAGCAAAAAATAAAAAAAGAAAATCAAGACCGTAACTGGGTGGACATCCAAGAAGCTGCAAAAGATATGAATTCCCGAAAATACTGGTCCCTTGTAGCTAAACTAACTGGCACGAAAAAAAAGCTACAAGCGATACCTGTTACACCAAAGGACTGGGAAACTTATCTAACAGACTTATATAAAGCAAACCCGATTAACTTTGAGGGGAAAAGTACAGAACAAGACAATGGAGACGCTGACTCACAAATATATAGAGTTACAGCCATCTCAGTAGAATGGAACATAAGAAAAGCAAGGAAAACAGGAGCTTCTGGTCCTGACCAGATCCCAATAAAGATCTACCAGGCAAATCCAATGGAATGGAGTAAGTTGCTAGCAAACTTATTCAACCACATTTTTAAAACTGGACAAATGCCTATATCTTGGCAAGGAAGCACCATCATCCCAATACATAAAAAGGGAAGCAAGACAATCGCAGGAAACTATCGGCAAATCGCCTTAATGGACGCCGCTGGAAAAATATTTGCAGCAGAGGTTCTACAAAGATTAAAAGATTGGGCTTTTTCATTGAACAAAATTCCAATGTTTCAAGCTGGCTTTAGGCCAAAACATTCAGTTACGGATAACATTGCTATAATACAAACAATAATAGACAAATACGTAACTGGCAAATCTCAGGCGGTATACGCAGTGTTCGTAGATTATTCGACGGCGTTTGATCGAGTAGATCGCCCTACTCTATGGTATAAACTCAAGGAACTTGGCATTCCAGACTTACTACTCCAAACTATAGTGAACCTTCACACCGATACCTGGTGTCAGGTCCAAATGGGAGGCGAAAAGGGATTAACAGAAAGGATAAAAACATCCAACGGCCTAAAGCAAGGGTGTCTCTTGGCACCACTACTATTTTCCCTATATCTCAGCGACTT
Source organism: Lissotriton vulgaris (assembly GCF_964263255.1). Lineage (NCBI taxonomy): Eukaryota > Metazoa > Chordata > Amphibia > Caudata > Salamandridae > Lissotriton > Lissotriton vulgaris. Next base: position 117,796 of record NW_028251747.1, on the reverse strand, counting down.
ACCTAAGCAATTACAACAAGGCTCAAATCTGTCCCCAAAAATTGCTAAACAAAACATACAAGTGCTACTCTACGCCGATGACATCGTGATGCTTGATCTTACACCTTATGGTCTGCAACAATCCCTGGACATTCTTCATGATTATTCAAAATCTAACTTTTTAATCCCCAATTTAAAAAAAACAAAAATTGTGGTTTTTTCAAGGAAGAAATCTACTGTTAAATATGGATGGAGTTTAGGTGGAGAGAAAATAGAAACAGTAAGCGAATATCCATATTTAGGCAGGATCCTTTCAAAAAATATCATGAATGGAAGACATATAGAAAATCTAATGAGGAAGTCAGAGGTGCATACTGAGGCCCTCTTAAGGCTATATCAGACAACTGGGAATCGGCATTTCTCCTCTTTAATAAAAATATATAAAGTAAAAATTCCTCCCGTTTTGTCATACGCAACAGAGTACATTCCAATGACACAATGGACCTATATGGATCGTAAGGAGGGGAAAATTTTAAAAAGGATAATGAAAGTCTCAGATTCTACACCAGTTCAAGCGTTACGCATAGAATTTTCGATCACGAGCTCCTATGCCACGGCGGTAGCAAATGTAATCAGGTGGAGCTACAATCTTCTCCATGCAAAGGAGGGCACATTAAGACATCTACTGAGACAAGAAATTTTTGAGGGTGCATTTAAAAATCAGACGTTTTTAAAAAATATGACGAATATCTTTCAAATGGCAGAGATCACCCCGGAAATGCTAAAAGGCTGGACAAACGCCCAAATGAAACTTTTCCTAAAATGCTTCACTCCGAAGTTAAGCTACGAATTAGATCACCAACACTGTAAAAAATTGTCAACATACACATCTTTCGTAGATTCCTTGGAATATAAACAAAAACAACCATATATTTGGTTTTCATTGACTCATGGTGCAAGGAGGACAATCACCTTGTTAAGACTGGGCACCTTACCCATACTAACTTACACAGTAAAATGGCAGCCAGAGGGATCTTCGATTTGCCCCCTGTGTGAAGGGGGAGACCAAACCCTAGAGCACCTGTTGTATGTGTGTCCCAACTTGAAGGAAATTATTGCACGGACAAGATTTCTCGCCCCGATTTACCGATTCTGTAGAATCACCCGAGTGAATGAACTAATAGATTTATGCAAACAGCCTCCAAATGAATTTGTCTGCTATAACTTTTATAAATTTCTTAAATCTTTTTTACCATTGTACTGATTAAAATGTGTAACTATTTTTAAAATTTTTGTAAAATGTAAATTTGTGGTCCTCTGTAGAGTACCTATACAAATAAACTTTTTGACTTGACTTGACTTGACTATTGGACAGTTTGCAAAGTAAGAATTTGACGCATACTATTTGGCCGTGAAAGAAATAACAAGTTTTTGTTGTATATTTTGTCAGCATATATTTGTAAGTAACATTATTTACAGTGTATGGAAATTAATCATATTATTTCTTATTTTATGATTATTTGAGATGTGTCATATTTATGTAAGAAATTGCTTTTAGAAAAAAACATTTAAGATATGTTTTATTTCTATTTCTTAAATTGTTATTGAGAATGTTGAATGTTTTTTTAAGTTAATCATATTGACTGTCTTTTTTTTGCCCGCTGTTATGTGATGAGTAGTGTTGAAGTCACCTTTTCTAGTGAAATTCAATATATTCTGAGAACAGCAAAAAAGGCAAATGTAATAGTTTACAAATTATTTTGTATTGTAAAAGGCATATTGTAACTGTATTTTTTGTGTCTTCCACAGATGGTAATTTTATAATATATAATTGTTTTAATATTTATTATAATTAAGGTAATTACAAAGAACTGTTGAAAATGGTCGATGGAATGTGCTTCAACCAAGATGCAGTAACAAAAAAAGGATTGGAGGACCATAGTGTGTAAAGATGGTTTGTATTTTTTAAAGATATTTAAAAAAATATATAGTGAGTTGTACCTGTCAGAACCCGTAATTAATCAGTGGATATGATAATGGCTTACCTAAACCCTAGCTGGCGCAGGAGAGATGAAGAATCCGCAAGGAAATAGACGAGGAGTGCTTTAGTGCAATAGAGGAATTCAAATATGGCCGTGTCGAGGAAAGACGCGGTGGTGGTTTAGTCATTTACCACACACCTGTGTGGAATCCTTGGTGAGGTGCGCGCTCCCTAACGAGGGCGCACTTCACCTTCGACGTTCCGGAGTTCAGACCAATTTTGAATTGCTTCAGTGATATTCCTGAAGAGAAAGCACAAAGGTTGCAGATGAACACTAGAGGAGAGGCTAGTTAGAAAGACGAAGGAGTAGTTAATCAGTAGCGTTAGACAAAATTATAGATAAGGAATAGAGATAGAGTGGGGTAGGTTATTAAATAATTGTTCTTTGTTGTTTCCGTATGTATGCATGTCAATGATACAAAGATAGTTTGTATCTTTTATATAGATTAGAAAATCTTAAAAGATAATTTTACTGAGTGTTCCAGTATTCTTTGCATTTCACTACAACACATGTACTAGTTTGGACCAGGTAAGGTGAATAGAGGTATTGTACTTTTTTTGCTACTGTATTTTATAATAACAGCCTGTTTTTTTTCAGATAGTGATAAGGAGTTACTGGTTTGGTAATTTAAGAAATTTTAAAACTGTACGTACATATAAATAATTATAATTATATAATGTTATAGAGTAGTTGAGAATGGTATTTATATAATATTTATTAAAGGGTAAATTAGTTGATAAAGCTAGTTTTGTGTTCTGTATTAGGAAAAAAGATAAAATAAAGTGTTTATGTTTTTGTAGGAGGTCAGCATAACACATTTACAATGGAAAATCCAGAAAACAATATGGAAGACGATTTTGAAAATACTAACACTGTCGTAGAAGAGATGAACATAGCTTTTATGAGCAACGTTATTGAAGTTAAAGAAATGAATGTTGGCGATATCAGGTGTGATTTTATTGATGAAACCTTGGATGATGCTTTTCTGGACTTTTGAAAATGATTTCCAGGAAAATGAAATTCCTGAAGAAATTATAATGGAAGCTGCATTAACTTGTGAAATGTTACAAGAATAAATGTATTATTATATAATAATAATGGTTGGAGACACTCTTCTTCCAGAATTGTAATAATTTAGCTACTACCCAAGTTGTCATGGTGCAAAGTGGGCCTTAGGGTATGGACTGGTTCAAACTCTTATAGACAACATACGTATTTTTTTATGCACCAGCAAACTTGTCTTTTATAGGTTCTATTTCCTAGTGTGTATCATTAGACTTTCACCAAACACTCTCACACTACTGGTTCAATATTCTAGTGAATCATTCAGCAGTGTGTGTTTATTTATATACTGTTCCAAAAGTGAAGGTGCTATACATTCAGCTAGGCACTCTCCCTTTCACTCTCACTTGGTAGTTTCACATTCACCATACACTACTAATGTATTCATTTATTCATTAATGAAGTACACTTTCATTTTGACAAACTTTTAAAGACTAATATAGAAATATAATTCTTTGTTTGACCAATAAAGGTATGTCTGATAAGAACTGTTTTATTTATCTTTTTAGTTTTCTTTTTTTTTTTGTATTTTTTCAAAAAGTTTTTTTTTAACAAAAAGCAAAAAAATTGAACTGGAAACAAAAAAGTGTGGAACAAGACAAAAAAGTTAAAAATAAAATTAATGTTTCGAACAACGGTGCTCTTCTTTAGTGTTCACAATGAGATCAATAGACTGCTGATTGTAACAAAGTAATTTGTTGCAATATTTACAATGAAATTTCAGATCTGGAAACTGTGGCACAATAATGGGATGCGGACTGCTATGATGAGGTGGTGGTAGAGATGAGGTAGTAGGAACTGCAGGTTGAGGATTCTCCTCCAACGTTTGTGTTGCCATCCTTGCATAGTTATTTGAATGCAAATTTTTGACATGGTGAACCATGCTGGTTGTATTGAAAGAGTACTTTTTAGTGGGCTCAACCCTGGAAAGAGTAACCTCACAGATCTTCAAGTTACTTTAGGTGCATTTACTTTTTTCAGTCCCTCAGGATATGTAAAAAAACTTCCAAATGAAAGCTTCTTCTTTTCTCTTTTTCTGAAGTTGCTCAGCAACAAATTCTTCCTCACAAGAATGTTCTGATGACGTTTCAAAAAGAGCAGCCATTGTGTAGTTTGGTTCTAAAGGAGTACAGCTCCACAGAATAGATGCTTCTCTTGAGAAAGTCAAAGTATAAAGATCAAAATAGGAAGGGTCTTTCAACAGTTTAAATATGAAGTATTATGAATGAATCAAAACTTTCCGTTTATGCTCACATTGCTTTGCATACACTTACAGTGCATTTACTGTGCGTTTACTTTGCGAGAACGTACAACGTACAGTTGCAATTTTCATAATTGCTTTCAAAAGTAATATACGGTTATTAAAAGTTAAAAAAAGTATTTTCATGATTATCCCAAATAATGTCTTTCCTTAGTATGTACATTAAATACATAATAAATATGTTCTTAAACAATTAGAAATTTTTGCGCCGAAAGCGCACGGGTCCTCGTACATGATGTCACACGGGAGCGTTGATGCGACGGGTAACGTCAAATTGTATTCATTACGTATGCATTGGTACGTGCAGTGGATGATTACTTGTACAAGGTATGTGCGATCATCGTACGCGTACAGTACGATTATACAAAAAGTAAATATATAGAATTTAATTTTCATAAATTGGGGGGAATTAATAAAAAAATTATTTCAGACTTGTTTTGTTATCATTTTACATTAAGAATATGAAATATAACTTTAAAAATAAAATAACTATAAATAATTATAATAAAAATGTAGGAAATTAGTATAGAAAGACAGAAATATAATAATGAATACCTTTAAAAATTTTCATTTACAAAACCTTTGAAATTCACTGAAAAAAACCCATAGATTTTAACACCTGTTATAGTTGGGAATTAGCATTTAAAAAACCTTTGAAATTCACTGAAAAAACCATAGGTTTCAGCCATGTTATAGTTAGAAATTAGCATTTAAAAAACCTTGCAAATTCACTGAAAAAACCATGAGTTTTACACATGTTATAGTTAGCTGGACATTTCACTCATACAAAACCTTTGAAATTCCCCATTATAGTTAGTTCAGCTAACTATAACTCACGCACCCGCAATGCACTGCTGATAATGTCACATATTACATCACTCATGGCATGGTCAGTGACATCACTCATGACATCCCTGATGACATCTCAAACAGAGCGATGCTGGTGATGTTAGATCTGTCGGCGGCCTTCGACACCGTCCCCCATGAGGGTCTTCTTGCAAGACTCTCAGAGATTGGTCTCAGGGGGACGGTGCTCCAGTGGTTTCGTTCTTTCCTGGCAGGCCGTCGACAAACGGTCTGGGCTTCTGCCTGCTCCGCTGAGATGTCGCCATTGGGTGTTGGAGTTCCCCAGGGCTCAGTATTGAGCCCAACTCTATTTAACATCTTCATGACCCCTCTGGCGGCTCTGGCGGAGTCTTTCGGGGCCCAGATCGTTTCCTACGCCGATGACACCCAGCTCCTCTTCACCTGTGAGAGGGGTGCGGATTTCGATGGAGGTAGGATCCAGGGTTGCCTTGAGGCTGTATTTCAGTGGTTCCAACATAACAGCCTCAAGTGCAACTCGGACAAATCCGAGGTCCTCTTTTTCGGGTGCAGTTCGGATCCGGACTGGAAAGTGTGGTGGCCTGAGAACATGTTTCCACCAGCAAGTTCGTCCCAGGTGGCAAAAAACCTTGGGATTAAGATCGACAACGGCCTCTCACTGCCCTCACAGATAATCGGCCTCACGGGGACCTGCTTTGGCTTGCTCCGGATGCTGCGTAAGTTCCTCCCTTTGTTATCGGAGGAACACAGGAAGATCACAGTGCAGGCGATAATTGGCTCGAGAATTGACTACTCCAACGTTTTGTATCTCGGCCTGCCAGAATATCTGCTTCAACGGTTACAGGTGGTCCAGAATTCGGCAGCACGGGCCATCTTTGGACTATCTCGCCGTGCTAGAGCCTCGGGCCTCTTGGAGGCACTGCACTGGCTTCCTGTCCGGAAGCGAATAATGTTTAAGACCTTGACTCTGGCACATACAGCCCTGCACGCCTCCGGAGCGAAATACCTCCAAAAAAGGCTGACCTTTTACCATCCAGCCAGGTCGCTGAGGTCTGAAGCCTTGTTTCTTGCCGTAGTGCCCCGTGTTAAGAGGGCACGCATTGGAGGCCGCTCCTTTAAACTGTTGGCGCCCCAGTTGTGGAAGAAGCTACCAGTGACCCTGCACAGCACTTCTAACTTGTTGGCTTTTAGGAAGGGGCTCAAAACCTGGCTTTTTACTTCTTAGTTTCCCGGGCTCTGTTGGTTCCTTTTCTGTCTTTTTCTGTTTTTTTCTTGTTATGTTATAAGATTGGTGTGCAAATCAAAGCGTCGGGACACTCTCTGAGTAGCCGTACGCTATACAAAATATAGTATAACATAACATAACATAACAGAGGTGTAAATAAAAGCAAGAATGGAAAGAAAGAGGAGAGGTGCATAAAGAGGCAAGAGAGGTACAGAAAGAGGAAGAAAGGGTGCAAATAGAAGGAAGAGAAGTGCAGAAATAGGCAAGAGAACTGCCTAAAGAAGCAACAAATGTGTAGAAAGGAGCAAGAGAAGCACAGCGAGAGGGAAGTGAGGTACAGTAAGAAGCAGGAGCAGTGCAAAGAGAACCAACGAGGTGCTGAAAGAGGCAACAGAGGTGCAGTAGGAGACATGAGGGGTACAGAAAGAAGGAAGAGAAGTGCAGAAATAAGCCACAGAGGTGCTGAAAAAGGCACGAAGGGTGCAGAAAGAGGCAAGAAAAGTACAGAAAAAAGCAACAGAGGTACAGAAAGAGGCAAGAGTGGTGCAGAAAAAGAAAAGAGGTGAAGAAAGATGAGAGGTGCAGAAAGAGGCAAGAGAGGTGCAGAAAGAGACAAGGAGTTCCAGAAAGAGGAGGAAATGTGCAGAAAAGGGGATGAGAAATACAGAAAAACAAAGAAAGGCTCAGAAAGAAGCAAGAGCGGTGCAGAAAGAAGCAAGAGAGATGCTATAGAAGAGAGTGGGATGCAGAAAGAAGCAAAGGAGGTGCAGAAAGAGGTAAGAGAAGTACAGAAAGAGGTAAGAGAAGTGCAGAAAGAGGCAAGAGATGTGCAGAAAGAGGAAAGAGTGGTGTAGAAATCCAAGAGAGATGCAGATAGAGGCAAGAGAGGTGAGGAAAGAGGCAAGAGACATGCAGAAACAGGCAAGAGAGGTTCAGAAAGAGGTAAGAGGTGTAGACAGGGGCAAGAGAGGTACAGAAAGAAGAGGAAAGATGCAGAAAGAAGTGAGCTGCAGAAAGAGGCAAGAGAGTTTCAGAAAGAGGCAAGAGACGTGCGGAAAGGGGCAAGAGAGGTACAGAAATTGGAAGAAAGGTACAAAAAAAGGCAGGTGATTTGCTTAAAGAGGCAAGAGAAGAGCTGAAGGAGGCATGAGGGGTAAAAAAAGAGGCAAGAGAGGTAAACAGAGAGGCAAGAGAGGTGCAGAATGAGGAAAGAGAGGTGCAGAAAGAGGCAAGGGATGTACATAAAGAGGCAAGAGAGGTGCATAAAGAGGCAAGAGAGGTGCTGATGAGCTACAGGAAAGAGGGAAGAGAAGTACAGAAAGGGGCAACAGTAGTCCCGAAAGACAAAGAAAAGTGCAGAAAGAACCAACAGAGGTACAGAAAAAGGCCTGTTGCAAAGTCATTCTGAGCCCCCAACTTTTTGCCGACTGCTACTGGTGGTAACTGACTCTCAAGTCAAGTCAGAAATTTATATAGCGCGCTACATACCCAGAGGGTCTCAAGGCGCTTGAGGAAGGGATGGGAATTACTTGTTGAATATCCAGGTTTTAAGTTGCTTTCTGAATGCTAGGTGGTTCTGAGTGAGACGTAGGTGAGTGGGGAGTGAGTGCTCAGAGCCAGTGGTATGCTGAAAGACACTTAGAATTCAGTTAAAACACCTACATACACAAAGGTTCACTATGGGTTGGGTACCCCTATGATTGGCATGCCCTCCTTTGTAAGGCCCGAGTACATAATAGGGCAGGGGGATTACAACTACCTCTAACTCAGTGCAGAAAGAGGCAAGAGAAGTGCATAAACAGGCAGGAAAGGTGCAGAAACAGAGAACAGGGGTGCAGAAAGAAGCAAGTGAGGTGCCGAAAGAAGGAAGACAAGTGCAGCAAGAGGCAAGAGAAATGCTGAAAGAGGCAACAGATGTGTAGAAAGAAGCAAGAGAAGTGCAGAAAGAGGGCAGTGAGGTACATAAACAAGCAAGAACAGTGCAGAAAGAACCAACAAAGGTTCTGAAAGAGGCAACATACATGCAGAAAGAGGCAAGAGCAGTGCAGAAAGAAGAAAAAGGAGGGCAGAAAGAGTCCAAAGAGGTGCCAAAAGAGGCACGAGTGGTGCATAAAGAGGCAAGAAAAGTGCAGAAAGAGGCAAGAGAATTGCAGAAAGAAGCAACAGAGGTACAGAAAGAGGCTAGATTGGTGCAGAAAAAGGCAAGAGAGGTGCAGAAAGATGAGAGGTGTAGAAAGAGGCAAGAGAGGTGCAGAAAGAGGTAAGAAAGGTCCAGAAAGAGGAGGAAATGTGCAGAAAAGGGCAAGAGAAATACGGAAAAATGAAGAAAGGTGCAGAAAGAAGCAAGAGAGGTGCATAAATAAGCAAGAGAGGTGCAGATAGAAGAGAGTGAGATGCACAAAGAAGCAGGAGAGGTGCAGAAAGAGGTAATAGATGTTCAAAAAGAGGCAGGAGAGGTACAGAAAGAGGAAACAGAGGAGTAGAAAGCCAAGAGAGGTGCAGAAAGAGGCAAGCAAGGTGCCGAAAGAGGTGAAGAAAGAGGCAAGAGAGGTGCAGAAAGGGACAAGAGACGTGCAAAAAGAGGCAAAAGGGGTACAGAAAGAAGAGAGTGAGCTGCAGAAAGAGGGAAAAGAGGTGTAGGAAGAGGCAAGAGAGGTGCAGAAACAAGAGAGTGAGCTGTAGAAAGAAGCAGGAGAGGTGCAGAAAGAGGCAAGAGAGGTGCAGAAAGAGGTTAGATGTGTAGAGATAGTCAAAAGAGGTGCAGACAGAGGAATAAAGGTACAGAAAAAAGCAAGTGAGCTGCATAGAGAGGTAAGAGAAGAGCAAAAAGAGTCAAGAGAGGTACATCAAGAGGCAAGAGAGGTACAGAAAGAGGAAGGAGGGGTTCAAAAAGAAGTAAGAGAAGTTCAAAAAGAGGCAAGAGACGTATAGAAAGAGGGCACAGTAGAGTAGAAAGCCAAGAGAGGTGCACAAAGAGGCAAGCAAGGTGCCGAAAGAGGTGAGAGGTGAAGAAAGAGGCAAGAGAGGTACAGAAAGAGGTTAGAGGTGTAGAGATAGTCAAAAGAGGTGCAGAAAGAGGAATAAAGGTGCAGAAAAAAACAAGTGAGCTGCATAGAGAGGTAAGAGAAGAGCAAAAAGAGTCAAGAGAGGTACATCAAGAGGCAAGAGAGGTACAGAAAGAGGAATGGGGAGTGCAAAAAGAAGGAAGAGAAGTGCAGGAAGAGGCAAGAGAGGTGCAGAAAGAAGCAAGAGTAGTGCAGAAAGATGCAACAGGGGTGAATAATGTGGCAAGAGAGGTGCAGAAAGAGGAAGAAAGGCACAGAAAGAGGCAAATGAGGTACAGAAAGAAGAGGAAAGGTGTAGAAAGAGGCAATAGAGGTGCAGAAAGAGACAAGGAGTTCCAGAAAGAGGAAGAAATGTGCAGAAAAGGGGATGAAAAATACAGAAAAACAAAGAAAGGCACAGAAAGAAGCAAGAGAGGTGCAGAAAGAAGCAAGAGAGATGCTATAGAAGAGAGTGGGATGCAGAAAGAAGCAAAGGAGGTGCAGAAAGAGGTAAGAGAAGTGCAGCAAGAGGCAAGAGATGTGCAGAAAGAGGAAAGAGTGGTGTAGAAATCCAAGAGAGATGCAGATAGAGGCAAGAGAGGTGAGGAAAGAGGCAAGAGACATGCAGAAAGAGGCAAGAGAGGTGCAGAAAGAGGTAAGAGGTGTAGACAGGGGCAAGAGAGGTACAGAAAGAAGAGGAAAGGAGCAGAAAGAAGTGAGCTGCAGAAAGAGGCAAGAGAGTTTCAGAAAGAGGCAAGAGACGTGCAGAAAGGGGCAAGAGAGGTACAGAAATTGGAAGAAAGGTACAGAAAAAGATAGGTGAGTTGCTTAAAGAGGCAAGAGAAGAGCTGAAGGAGGCATGAGGGGTAAAAAAAGAGGCAAGAGAGGTAAACAGAGAGGCATGAGAGGTGCAGAATGAGGAAAGAGAGGTGCAGAAAGAAGAAGAAAGTCGCAGAAAGAGGCAAGAGAGGTACAGAAAGAAGAGAGTGAGCTGCAGAAAGAGGCAAGGGATGTGCATAAAGAGGCAAGAGAGGTGCATAAAGAGGCAAGAGAGGTGCTGATGAGCTACAGGAAAGAGGGAAGAGAAGTACAGAAAGGGGCAACAGTAGTCCCGAAAGACAAAGAAAAGTGCAGGAAGAAGCATGAGGTATGCAGAAAGAACCAACAGAGGTACAGAAAAAGGCCTGTTGCAAAGTCATTCTGAGCCCCCAACTTTTTACTGACTGCTACTGGTGGTAACTGACTCTGATTAACCATGCTCAGAGCCAGTGGTATGCTGAAAGACACTTAGAATTCAGTTAAAACACCTAAATACACAAAGGTTCACTATGGGTTGGGTACCCCTGTGATTGGCATGCCCTCCTTTGTAAGGCCCGAGTACATAATAGGGCAGGGGGATTACAACTACCTCTAACTCAGTGCAGAAAGAGGCAAGAGAAGTGCATAAACAGGCAGGAAAGGTGCAGAAACAGAGAACAGGGGTGCAGAAAGAAGCAAGTGAGGTGCCGAAAGAAGGAAGAGAAGTGCAGCAAGAGGCAAGAGAAATGCTGAAAGAGGCAACAGATGTGTAGAAAGAAGCAAGAGAAGTGCAGAAAGAGGGCAGTGAGGTACATAAACAAGCAAGAACAGTGCAGAAAGAACCAACAAAGGTTCTGAAAGAGGCAACATAGGTGCAGAAAGAGGCAAGAGCAGTGCAGAAAGAAGAAAAAGGAGGGCAGAAAGAGTCCAAAGAGGTGCCAAAAGAGGCACGAGTGGTGCATAAAGAGGCAGGAAAAGTGCAGAAAGAGGCAAGAGAATTGCAGAAAGAAGCAACAGAGGTACAGAAAGAGGCTAGATTGGTGCAGAAAAAGGCAAGAGAGGTGCAGAAAGATGAGAGGTGTAGAAAGAGGCAAGAGAGGTGCAGAAAGAGGCAAGAAAGGTCCAGCAAGAGGAGGAAATGTGCAGAAAAGGGCAAGAGAAATACGGAAAAATGAAGAAAGGTGCGGAAAGAAGCAAGAGAGGTGCAGAAATAAGCAAGAGAGGTGCAGATAGAAGAGAGTGAGATGCGCAAAGAAGCAGGAGAGGTGCAGAAAGAGGTAATAGAAGTTCAAAAAGAGGCAAGAGAGGTACAGAAAGAGGAAACAGAGGAGTAGAAAGCCAAGAGAGGTGCAGAAAGAGGCAAGCAAGGTGCCGAAAGAGGTGAGAGGTGAAGAAAGAGGCATGAGAGGTGCAGAAAGAGGTTAGATGTGTAGAGATAGTCAAAAGAGGTGCAGAAAGAGGAATAAAGGTACAGAAAAAAGCAAGTGAGCTGCATTGAGAGGTAAGAGAAGAGCAAAAAGAGTCAAGAGAGGTACATCAAGAGGCAAGAGAGGTACAGAAAGAGGAAGGAGGGGTTCTAAAAGAAGGAAGAGAAGTTCAAAAAGAGGCAAGAGAAGTACAGAAAGAGGAAACAGTGGAGTAGAAAGCCAAGAGAGGTGCAGAAAGAGGCAAGCAAGGTGCCGAAAGAGGTGAGAGGTGAAGAAAGAGGCAAGAGAGGTGCAGAAAGGGACAAGAGACGTGCAAAAAGATGTAAAAGGGGTACAGAAAGAAGAGAGTGAGCTGCAGAAAGAGGGAAGAGAGGTGTAGGAAGAGGCAAGAGAGGTGCAGAAACAAGAGAGTGAGCTGTAGAAAGAAGTAGGAGAGGTGCAGAAAGAGGCAAGAGAGGTACAGAAAGAGGTTAGAGGTGTAGAGATAGTCAAAAGAGGTGCAGAAAGAGGAATAAAGGTGCAGAAAAAAGTAAGTGAGCTGCATAGAGAGGTAAGAGAAGAGCAAAAAGAGTCAAGAGAGGTACATCAAGAGGCAAGAGAGGTACAGAAAGAGGAATGAGGAGTGCAAAAAGAAGGAAGAGAAGTGCAGGAAGAGGCAAGAGAGGTGCAGAAAGATGCAAGAGTAGTGCAGAAAGATGCAACAGAGGTGCTGTAAGAGGCAACAGAGGTGAAGAAGGTGGTAAGAGAGGTGCAGAAAGAGGAAGACAGGCACAGAAAGAGGCCCATGCGGTACAGAGAGAGGCAAGAGAAGGGCAGAGGGAGGCAAGGGAGATGCAGAAAGAGGTAAGAGGTATAGAAAGAGGCAAGAGAGGTACAGCAAGAGGAAGAAAGGCACAGAGAGAGGCAAATGAAGGTACAGAAAGAAGACGAAAGGTGCAGAAAGAGGCAATAGCGGTGCAGAAAGAGACAAGGAGTTCCAGAAAGAGGAAGAAATGTGCAGAAAAGGGGATGAGAAATACAGAAAAACAAAGAAAGGCACAGAAAGAAGAAAGAGAGCTGCAGAAAGAAGCAAGAGAGATGCTATAGAAGAGAGTGGGATACAGAAAGAAGCAAAGGAGGTGCAGAAAGAGGTAAGAGAAGTGCAGCAAGAGGCAAGAGATGTGCAGAAAGAGGAAAGAGTGGTGTAGAAATCCAAGAGAGATGCAGATAGAGGCAAGAGAGGTGAGGAAAGAGGCAAGAGACATGCAGAAACAGGCAAGAGAGGTGCAGAAAGAGGTAAGAGGTGTAGACAGGGGCAAGAGCGGTACAGAAAGAAGAGGAAAGGTGCAGAAAGAAGTGAGCTGCAGAAAGAGGCAATAGAGTTTCAGAAAGAGGCAAGAGACGTGTAGAAAGGGGCAAGAGAGGTACAGAAATTGGAAGAAAGGTACAGAAAAAGGCAGGTGAGTTGCTTAAAGAGGCAAGAGAAGAGCTGAAGGAGGCAAGAGGGGTAAAACAAGAGGCAAGAGAGGTAAACAGAGAGGCAATAGAGTTTCAGAAAGAGGCAAGAGACGTGTAGAAAGGGGCAAGAGAGGTACAGAAATTGGAAGAAAGGTACAGAAAAAGGCAGGTGAGTTGCTTAAAGAGGCAAGAGAAGAGCTGAAGGAGGCATGAGGGGTAAAAAAAGAGGCAAGACAGGTAAACAGAGAGGCATGAGAGGTGCAGAATGAGGAAAGAGAGGTGCAGAAAGAAGAAGAAAGTTGCAGAATGAGGCAAGAGAGGTACATAAAGAAGAGAGTGAGCTGCAGAAAGAGGCAAGGGATGTGCATAAAGAGGCAAGAGAGGTGCATAAAGAGGCAAGAGAGGTGCTGATGAGCTACAGGAAAGAGGGAAGAGAAGTACAGAAAGGGGCAACAGTAGTCCCGAAAGACAAAGAAAAGTGCAGGAAGAAGCATGAGGTATGCAGAAAGAACCAACAGAGGTACAGAAAAAGGCCTGTTGCAAAGTCATTCTGAGCCCCCAACTTTTTACTGACTGCTACTGGTGGTAACTGACTCTGATTAACCATGCTCAGAGCCAGTGGTATGCTGAAAGACACTTAGAATTCAGTTAAAACACCTAAATACACAAAGGTTCACTATGGGTTGGGTACCCCTGTGATTGGCATGCCCTCCTTTGTAAGGCCCGAGTACATAATAGGGCAGGGGGATTACAACTACCTCTAACTCAGTGCAGAAAGAGGCAAGAGAAGTGCATAAACAGGCAGGAAAGGTGCAGAAACAGAGAACAGGGGTGCAGAAAGAAGCAAGTGAGGTGCCGAAAGAAGGAAGAGAAGTGCAGCAAGAGGCAAGAGAAATGCTGAAAGAGGCAACAGATGTGTAGAAAGAAGCAAGAGAAGTGCAGAAAGAGGGCAGTGAGGTACATAAACAAGCAAGAACAGTGCAGAAAGAACCAACAAAGGTTCTGAAAGAGGCAACATAGGTGCAGAAAGAGGCAAGAGCAGTGCAGAAAGAAGAAAAAGGAGGGCAGAAAGAGTCCAAAGAGGTGCCAAAAGAGGCACGAGTGGTGCATAAAGAGGCAGGAAAAGTGCAGAAAGAGGCAAGAGAATTGCAGAAAGAAGCAACAGAGGTACAGAAAGAGGCTAGATTGGTGCAGAAAAAGGCAAGAGAGGTGCAGAAAGATGAGAGGTGTAGAAAGAGGCAAGAGAGGTGCAGAAAGAGGCAAGAAAGGTCCAGAAAGAGGAGGAAATGTGCAGAAAAGGGCAAGAGAAATACGGAAAAATGAAGAAAGGTGCGGAAAGAAGCAAGAGAGGTGCAGAAATAAGCAAGAGAGGTGCAGATAGAAGAGAGTGAGATGCACAAAGAAGCAGGAGAGGTGCAGAAAGAGGTAATAGAAGTTCAAAAAGAGGCAAGAGAGGTACAGAAAGAGGAAACAGAGGAGTAGAAAGCCAAGAGAGGTGCAGAAAGAGGCAAGCAAGGTGCCGAAAGAGGTGAGAGGTGAAGAAAGAAGCAACAGAGGTGCAGAAAGGGACAAGAGACGTGCAAAAAGAGGCAGAAGGGGTACAGAAAGAAGAGAGTGAGCTGCAGAAAAGGGAAGAGAGGTGTAGGAAGAGGCAAGAGAGGTGCAGAAACAAGAGAGTGAGCTGTAGAAAGAAGCAGGAGAGGTGCAGAAAGAGGCAAGAGAGGTACAGAAAGAGGTTAGAGGTGTAGAGATAGTCAAAAGAGGTGCAGAAAGAGGAATAAAGGTGCAGAAAAAAGTAAGTGAGCTGCATAGAGAGCTAAGAGAAGAGCAAAAAGAGTCAAGAGAGGTACATCAAGAGGCAAGAGAGGTACAGAAAGAGGAATGAGGAGTGCAAAAAGAAGGAAGAGAAGTGCAGGAAGAGGCAAGAGAGGTGCAGAAAGAAGCAAGAGTAGTGCAGAAAGATGCAACAGAGGTGCTGTAAGAGGCAACAGATGTGAAGAAGGTGGCAAGAGAGGTGCAGAAAGAGGAAGAAAGGCACAGAAAGAGGCCCATGCGGTACAGAGAGAGGCAAGAGAAGAGCAGAGGGAGGCAAGAGAGATGCAGAAAGAGGTAAGAGGTATAGAAAGAGGCAAGAGAGGTATAGCAAGAGGAAGAAAGGCACAGAAAGAGGCAAATGAGGTACAGAAAGAAGACGAAAGGTGCAGAAAGAGGCAATAGAGGTGCAGAAAGAGACAAGGAGTTCCAGAAAGAGGAAGAAATGTGCAGAAAAGCGGATGAGAAATACAAAAAAACAAAGAAAGGCACAGAAAGAAGCAAGAGAGGTGCAGAAAGAAGTAAGAGAGATGCTATAGAAGAGAGTGGGATGCAGAAAGAAGCAAAGGAGGTGCAGAAAGAGGTAAGAGAAGTGCAGCAAGAGGCAAGAGATGTGCAGAAAGAGGAAAGAGTGGTGTAGAAATCCAAGAGAGATGCAGATGGAGGCAAAGGGGTGAGGAAAGAGGCAAGAGACATGCAGAAACAGGCAAGAGAGGTGCAGAAAGAGGTAAGAGGTGTAGAAAGGGGCAAGAGAGGTACAGAAAGAAGAGGAAAGGTGCAGAAAGAAGTGAGCTGCAGAAAGAGGCAATAGAGTTTCAGAAAGAGGCAAGAGACGTGTAGAAAGGGGCAAGAGAGGTACAGAAATTGGAAGAAAGGTACAGAAAAAGGCAGGTGAGTTGCTGAAAGAGGCAAGAGAAGAGCTGAAAGAGGCATGAGGGGTAAAAAAAGAGGCAAGACAGGTAAACAGAGAGGCATGAGAGGTGCAGAATGAGGAAAGAGAGGTGCAGAAAGAAGAAGAAAGTTGCAGAATGAGGCAAGAGAGGTACATAAAGAAGAGAGTGAGCTGCAGAAAGAGGCAAGGGATGTGCATAAAGAGGCAAGAGAGGTGCATAAAGAGGCAAGAGAGGTGCTAATGAGCTACAGGAAAGAGGGAATAGAAGTACAGAAAGGGGCAACAGTAGTCCCGAAAGACAAAGAAAAGTGCAGGAAGAAGCATGAGGTATGCAGAAAGAACCAACAGAGGTACAGAAAAAGGCCTGTTGCAAAGTCATTCTGAGCCCCCAACTTTCTACTGACTACTACTGGTGGTAACTGGCTCTGATTAACCATGCTCAGAGCCAGTGGTATGCTGAAAGACACTTAGAATTCAGTTAAAACACCTAAATACACAAAGGTTCACTATGGGTTGGGTACCCCTGTGATTGGCATGCCCTCCTTTGTAAGGCCCGAGTACATAATAGGGCAGGGGGATTACAACTACCTCTAACTCAGTGCAGAAAGAGGCAAGAGAAGTGCATAAACAGGCAGGAAAGGTGCAGAAACAGAGAACAGGGGTGCAGAAAGAAGCAAGTGAGGTGCTGAAAGAAGGAAGAGAAGTGCAGCAAGAGGCAAGAGAAATGCTGAAAGAGGCAACAGATGTGTAGAAAGAAGCAAGAGAAGTGCAGAAAGAGGGCAGTGATGTACATAAACAAGCAAGAACAGTGCAGAAAGAACCAACAAATGTTCTGAAAGAGGCAACATAGGTGCAGAAAGAGGCAAGAGCAGTGCAGAAAGAAGAAAAAGGAGGGCAGAAAGAGTCCAAAGAGGTGCCAAAAGAGGCACGAGTGGTGCATAAAGAGGCAGGAAAAAGGCAGAAAGAGGCAGGAGAATTGCAGAAAGAAGCAACAGAGGTACAGAAAGAGGCTAGATTGGTGCAGAAAAAGGCAAGAGAGGTGCAGAAAGATGAGAGGTGTAGAAAGAGGCAAGAGAGGTGCAGAAAGCGGCAAGAAAGGTCCAGAAAGAGGAGGAAATGTCCAGAAAAGGGCAAGAGAAATACGGAAAAATGAAGAAAGGTGCGGAAAGAAGCAAGAGAGGTGCAGAAATAAGCAAGAGAGGTGCAGATAGAAGAGAGTGAGATGCACAAAGAAGCAGGAGAGGTGCAAAAAGAGGTAATAGAAGTTCAAAAAGAGGCAAGAGAGGTACAGAAAGAGGAAACAGAGGAGTAGAAAGCCAAGAGAGGTGCAGAAAGAGGCAAGCAAGGTGCCGAAAGAGGTGAGAGGTGAAGAAAGAGGCAAGAGAGGTGCAGAAAGGGACAAGAGACATGCAAAAAGAGGCAAAAGGGGTACAGAAAGAAGAGAGTGAGCTGCAGAAAGAGGGAAGAGAGGTGTAGGAAGAGGCAAGAGAGGTGCAGAAACAAGAGAGTGAGCTGTAGAAAGAAGCAGGAGAGGTGCAGAAAGAGGCAAGAGAGGTGCAGAAAGAGGTTAGATGTGTAAAGATAGTCAAAAGAGGTACAGAAAGAGGAATAAAGGTACATAAAAAAGCAAGTGAGCTGCATAGAGAGGTAAGAGAAGAGCAAAAAGAGTCAAGAGAGGTACATCAAGAGGCAAGAGAAGTACAGAAAGAGGAAACAGTGGAGTAGAAAGCCAAGAGAGGTGCAGAAAGAGGCAAGCAAGGTGCCGAAAGAGGTGAGAGGTGAAGAAAGAGGCAAGAGAGGTGCAGAAAGGGACAAGAGACGAGCAAAAAGATGTAAAAGGGGTATAGAAAGAAGAGAGTGAGCTGCAGAAAGAGGGAAGAGAGGTGTAGGAAGAGGCAAGAGAGGTGCAGAAACAAGAGAGTGAGCTGTAGAAAGAAGCAGGAGAGGTGCAGAAAGAGGCAAGAGAGGTACAGAAAGAGGTTAGAGGTGTAGAGATAGTCAAAAGAGGTGCAGAGAGAGAAATAAAGGTGCAGAAAAAAGCAAGTGAGCTGCATAGAGAGGTAAGAGAAGAGCAAAAAGAGTCAAGAGAGGTACATCAAGAGGCAAGAGAGGTACAGAAAGAGGAATGAGGAGTGCAAAAAGAAGGAAGAGAGGTGCAGTAAGAAGCAAGAGTAGTGCAGAAAGATGCAACAGAGATGATGTAAGAGGCAACAGAGGTGAAGAAGGTGGCAAGAGAGGTGCAGAAAGAGGAAGAAAGGCACAGAAAGAGGCCCATGCGGTACAGAGAGAGGCAAGAGAAGAGCAGAGCGAGGCAAGAGAGATGCAGAAAGAGGTAAGAGGTATAGAAAGAGGCAAGAGAGGTACAGCAAGAGGAAGAAAGGCACAGAAAGAGGCAAATGAGGTACAGAAAGAAGACAAAAGGCGCAGAAGGGGGCAAGAGAGGTACAGAAAGAAGCAAGAGAGGTACAGAAAGAAGCAAGCAAGGTGCATATAGAGGCCAGAGAGGAGCCGAATGAAGAGAATGAGCTGCAAAAAGAGGCAAGAGAGGTTCAGAAAAAGGCAAGATACATACAGAAAGAGGCAAGAGAAGAGCAGAAGGAGGCAAGAGAGTTACAGAAAGAGGTAAGAGAGGTATAGAAAGAGGAAGAAATATACAGAAAGAGGCAATAGAGGTGCAGAAATAGGAGCGTGAGCAGCAGAAAGAAGCAAGAGACTTGCAGAAAGAGACCAAAGAGGTGCATTAAGAGGCAAGAGAAGTGCAGAAAGAGGCAAGAGAAGTACATAAAGAGGAAAGAGAGGTGCAGAAAGAAAGTTATATAGATATGTATATATTCAATCTCCTCTCACTCTTACAAGGAAGGAATTAGCACTTGGGTTGTAGTTTTAAAGTGTTTAATCTACAAAGGATGTGATCCACACGTTTCAGCGAGTCTGAACCTTGATCACAATACAAGACTTCATTGTAGCTTCCTTATTTAAATGTAGGAATGGCTCCAGTTTCCAACAGTAACAAAGGAATGCATATTACATTAAACCAAAAAACTGTCAGTCGTAAGATGCCTATCACAATGGATGGTGGGGGGTTGTAATCAGTGCCTGGCCTGGCATTGTGCTGCCCCACTCAAGCTTGCTGCTCCTGCCTCCCCTCCTCCGTGCCATCCATTGTCCAAGACCATGCCCCTCCTCCCTCATTACAGCCCTGTGTGACCGTTCTTCTGGCACTGGCCTTTCCACCTTCTCTAAACAGTTAGCTTGCTATCCCATCCACTTTCTACTATCCTCTGTTGTCTGAACCCAGGCACTAGCCTCCTCCCTCCTGTTATGCAGGGTCTGATGTGCTGCCACTGCCCTCCATTTAGCCTGATGTCCCAGTTCACCATTCCTTCCCATCATTGCCCTCCTGCTTAGCCTCTCATGCTTAGCTTGCTGCCTCTACTTTCCATCCCCCTACCCTCTGATGTCTATGTGCATGCCCCATATCCATACTTTTTGTCAACCATGTTCCATGGACTTGCCCCTCCTATCTACCTACTCTGAGTTTTCTGTTGAGCTGCTACTCCCCTCCCACCTGCCTAGCATTGTCAGATGATTGTTTCCTCTCCCTGCCACCTCCACCCTGCCTGTCTACGTTCCATGCCCCTATCCCCTTCCTCCTGCCTCCATGGCCCATTTTACTCCCACATCCTTCTGCTCTCCTTGGTCTGTTGTGCTGCAACTGCTCCTCCCGCCTTCCCCGCGTGGTCTGTTGTACGGCTCCTTCCCCTGAACTCTCTCGTCTGTGCCTAGCTCCTATACCTCCATTCTAACCTCCATGATCCTTTGTGCAGGCCCCCACACCCTCCTTCTTGCCGATCATGTACAAATTGTGCTTCCACTAACCCTCTTGCTTGCCATGCATGTCTTCTGTGCTGCCATGGCCCCTCCCACCTAACCTGTGTGGTCAGCTAGCTGCCCCTGACCCCCTCCTACCTTCCCTCCATGGTGTGTGTTGGTACCATTGTAGTCTCACTGTTGCCCTCCATTGTGTATTATGAATCTAGTGCCCATCCTGCCGGACCTCCATGGTCAGCTTGCTTCTCCTGCCCCCTGTCCTCCCTTTTTATGTACAGACCCCAATCCCCTACCTCTTGGATTGTCTGTTCCATTGGCATGCCCTTGATCCCTTTCTTCTGCCCTTTATGGTCCGTTATGTGTCAGCTTTCTCTCCTGTCTGTCCAGTATGGTCAGCTTGCTGCCATTGCCTCTTTCCCGTCTGTTTTCCTCATGTGCATGGTCCTGTCCCCTTCCTATTGCTTAACATGGTTTGTTGTGCTGCACTGCCATCCTGCATGCCCTGTATGGTGTATTGTGCTGCTGCAAACCCTGATGCCTGTAAGGCCAGTTTGGTGCACCTGTCCATGTTCCTCCTGTCCTTTGTTATCCAAGTCCATGCCGCTACCTCAATTCCTCCTGCCTGCCATGATCCAATGTACCATACTTCCTAACATTTTGAACTTGTTAAGAGGGTGATTTTGAAAAAAAACAACCTGGGAAATAATTGTTCCCATTGACTTGCACAGAAAAGAGGAGATTGTAGACAAGAGACAGATAAAATAAAGCCCTTTTGGGCTTTAAAATCATTGTAGTTTCCTGCTTGAATCGACTCTGTTGGCATGTATGGTTGTACTACCACTACCTCTTCCTTCTGTCCTCAATGGTCCATTAAATTGCCACAGCCTCTCTTGCCTGTCCTGCATTGTTGGTTTGTTGCCCATGCCGCCCTTTCCACTGCCCTCTATATTGTGCTGCCACTGCCCTTCCTGCCTGCCCAGTGTGGTTAAATTATTGCCTCTGCGCCCTCCTACCTGCCCTCAATTTTCCAAGACCGTGCCCCTGACCTCTGCCTCCCAACTGTATCCTGATTAACAACTAGATTTGCTAACATTCTATATTTATTACAAAAGTGTGGCACGCCTGACTTCATCTTGAAGTAATCAGAACTGTAATACCTAAAACATTTCCTTTAGAAATTACATAGATGAGAGGGTCTCATTTGCATCGAAATTATGGTTAGTGCTCTAAAAAACTAAAATGAGGACATATTTTCTATGTTTTCAAATAGCAACAAAGCACTCCGATTATGCTTCTCATTTCTTTGCATTTATTACAGAGCAGCCAAAAAACACTTTTGTATTCATAAACTACAAATCCCATGAGCACTAGGTGCCCCATAACCATACAGTGTCCTTGTGTGATGTAACCAATGCTCATGTAAAGCACTTCAATACCTGACCAGTCTGCATTACAGAAAACTGCAAAAACACAAAATATAAAAAGTGTTTTGCACATTTCTGTCATTTGGGCTACATGTGGGCTAGGGGTGGGTGGCAAATTCTTTTCCGTTCGCGGAACGTGTGAAATCCCGGCATTTTCGCGCTCCGCGCGGAAAGCGGAAATGTCAAAACCTCCGCGATCCACGGCAGAACGGAAACATCTTCCTACAAAATTGGCAGGGCAGGATTCTTTCTGGCACAGTGCTCCTGTCACACAAATTAAAGCTCAACATGAGCTTCTGTCACATAAATTAAAGCTCAACAGGAAGCACTTACAGATATAAATAAAGCAGGTGCCCGAGTTTAAGCTCAAATTCAGTGACTCATTGATCAGTCCAAAATAGTGGTTGTGAGTTTTGTTGAGGTTGGGCAGGTGTGCTTTTTCCCCAGGTCTACCCTCGAGGATTGGCTGTGATGCTTGATGGAGGCATTTGCATAGTTGACTTTCACGAGCCAGTGCCCGTGCAGTTCCTTTGACCAGGTGGTGCTTCTTTCTCCTCGTCAGCTGCTCTGATCGGTCTCTGACCTTTTTTCAACACAGAAGTCATGTGAACTCTTATAGAAAGCCCGCCCCGTCTGTTTGGCCCCGCCACACACACTGGCGGTGTGCACTGTCGTCCCGCCCTTCACCCACAGCTCACTCAAGGGACCCTGGCGCCCTTCAGTGCGATGGCAATGTTGCACATGCGTTGTCACTGGAGACAGCTCTTTGGCCCTTTGCGCAGCTGTAGTGTAGGAAGGGCACTATACGTTTGCTCAGCGAGGTAGCACTTGCTGATTGGCCAGTGGAAGATACTCTAGTTGAGTGAAGGTGTTGCACGGAATGATGGTGTCTTCTTGGTTGGATGCAGGGCAGGGTTCATTCTGGCGCGATGCTCCTGTCATAAGGGTTAGACCTGAACAGGAACCACTTGCGGGTATAGATGGAGTGGGTGCCCGAGTTCAAGCTCAAATTCAGTGGCTGATTGATCGGCCCAAAGGAATCGTGAGCTTTGTCGTGGCTGGGCAGGTGTAGTTTCTCCCCATATCTACCCTCGAAAAATGTCTGTGATGCTTGATGGAGGCATTTGCGTCCTTGACTTTCACAGACGCAGTCCCCGTGCGGTTCCTGTAACCAGGAGCTTCTTTCTCCTCGTCTGCTGCTCTGATCGGTCTATGACCTTTTATGTACACAAGAGGCATGTGAACCCGCATAGAAAGCCAGCCCTGCCTGTTTGGCCCCGCCACACATACTGGCGGTGTGCACCGTCTTTCCACCCTTTACCCACAGCTCACTCAAATCTCAACGAGCACGCAAAAACGAGATTTCTTGCCTTTCGTTATATTTGCGAAAGCCAATTTCGCTAATTCCGCCCATCTGGGTGATATTTGTGCTACATTTGGGCTCTTTTGTCTCTGGTGGCCATCTTGGGAGATTTATTTGTTAAGAAGTTTCCTAATTTCCTCATTTACTGCAGTCGCCTCAGTATGAAATGCTTTCAGTTTTTTCCTTGGCTCCATCAAGAAGGCATTCAGATTGTCACAAATTTGCAATACATTTTGAATGGTAGCACTGTAGTTGCTGATTAGATCACTATAGTAAAGGTCCTGCTCATCCGGGAAGTCTGCTGGTGGTATTGAAAGTGCATGTTTCAGTCTGCATGTCAGTGTCTTTAAATGAAATAGAAGAGGATTTGAGAAATCAGAATGTGCCCTAATTTTTCATTCTGCAGCACTTATCCAAATTTCAATGTATTGTATATTAAAATAATGTGAATGTTGCTGGGAGGATTAAAAGCATGGGAAATAAAATTATGGGGGGAACGTAGAACAATTTTGTCAACGAAGATGATTTCAGACTAGTATGGTGTGATGACCTCTCCCCATCCCACTGTCCAATCAAATGAAGGGAATACATGAATATTGAAACATTGGTGAGTGGTACATACCCTGGAATTTAGTATAACTAAGGTAGGCTCAGTCAGTTAGATTGTTCGACTTGTCACAGACCTGTCACTGACCAAACGTATGCTGAAGGAGAATCAAGAGCAGAGGGCTGGTCAAGCACTCTGACAGAAGAATCGGGAATTTGCGCAGGGAGAAGAATCGATCCAACCAGCCGGGGTCCGAGAGTAGCATTAGAGAGGGGTGTAATGCTGGTGTTGCACTTAGAAGAGGTTACCTGTCCTGTCCTGCACCTGTCTTGACCTTTTGGCTCCTGTCTAGTAGGGTACCATTTCTTTCCAGCCTTTTGGCCGGTGTTAATCTTTGCACCATTCTAGGTAAATATAAATCTGTGTGGTATGTCCTTGTACTGTATTCCCTTCTCCACCCTTCCCAGGTACCAATGTCTAGAATTTTAACTAAGTCTCCAAAGATTTTTGCTTTGATCGTTATTCCTATTTTTAAGAAACTGCTGATTAGACTGAATTGGTATTTGACTCACAAAATATTGCATAGATAAAGGTTTAAAAAAGTTCCAGAGTCTGTGGTTATTCCATGAAAATAAAAATAAACTGTTTTAGTTGTACCTATTATTCTAATTTCCTGATCCAATCCCCTCATTAATTGCAGTGACAAGGAATTGGTAAGTTATGGTTTACAGGTATATCTGGTTATAAGGTTAATAATTCCTGATTGGCAGAAGCAAGAAAAAGATTACAGGCTTATTGTGTGTATGTTCATGGGCCCAGGTGAGTATGTTGTGATAAGAGTAAACTAAGCTGGTAATCCTGCGCCATCAGCGTTAGCAGAGTTATGGTTAGGTTTTAGCTAAGATAGGTAGTTAGTATTATTTTGTATATTTTATTGATTTTATGTAATTAACCAAACCTGTTTACATTGTTATTCGTTTTCCAGAATTCCCCAGGGATATTGAATAGCGGGTTGTAAATGGAAGCCACACTGCAGTGATTAGGGATTATTTTCTTATGTAAAAGAGAGAGTGATTGATAGCAAAGGAGTTCGCTGGTGAAATGTTGGTCTTATATAGCCTAGAAAGGGTAAGTCTAAAAGAGTAGCAGGTTCTTCAATGGTTGAGTGAAGGGTAAGCGGAGGAGGTTTTACTCTTAGTGTGTGAAGGATAAATGGGAAAGTTTTACTTGTCGTGAAAGAAATTAACTTTTCTTGAATTTAGTCAATTGGGAACAGTAGCAAAGTTTTCATGTTGTTAATTAATGAAATCAGTAAGTAAAATTAAGAGAAATTGAAATGTCGTATTACTTTGCAAAGGAGGGGTCAGTTGCGTGTGCTGCACTGATGTCACTGAGAACCGCGCTGGGATTGGTAGAAACAGCAGGTGTGTAGCCAAAGTAAAATTGCAAAGGAGGGGTGAGTGTAGAGAGCAAGAAACACATGTCACAGAAAGCTGAGTAAGCATTGGTTAAAAGTATTCTGTAAATCCCACACATCCCTTCAGTCAATTGTATCCAATTCACACATACTCACACATTTTTCATTCATCCAAATCACATCACACTTCAGTTGCCAGTTGTTACTGATGTATCAAGTCCCGCAGGGTCTCAAACAGAGATCGAGACTAGATGGCAAAATGGCGGGACAAACTTGAGGCGCCAGCTCATGTTTCAGTGTTCGGCCAGATCTAGGGCCACACCTTAATCAGGGCTTTGGGTTGAATGAGTTGATCATGTATTATGCTAATATAACTACGTTTTGATCTAATTTGTTTATGTAAAAATGGAATAAACATGGAATTCTTCTCCTTCATATATCTGTTTTGTATGTCATGATTTTTGCTGGACTAGTGAGCTTACTACTGATGATATAAAGTTGGGACTTGAGTAGAGCTTTTATCTCTATAAGACTGGGCCGATTGTTTTTGTAGTTAACTGCAAAATTTGGCAATAGCTATAACAAATAACTCATTAATATTGGTCATAAGAATGCGCAGGACAATGGTGCTCGACGTGTGCCCGTTTTGGAACAGATTTTTTTAGCCATACTTTCCGGAGAATTTTATATATTGGGCAGACAAATAGAATGTGTAGCACTGTTTCATCCTGTTCTTTGCAGCACAAACCTTTCCTATTACACATAGTCGACCATTTTCAGATGTAAGAGTTAACTGGGAGGCTGCCTAACCTAAATTGGAAAAATAATCTCCTTTAGCTTGGTATAGCTACAAAATCCCAAGCATTTTCATATTTGGGAGCAGTCTTGTGCTCCAAAAATAGACAAGTCAATGAATTAGTCTTTGTAGAGTGTATGTGCTCTGCCTTTACCATTGCCCAATATGCCTCCTTAAATTCTTTATTGGATGGAAACTGGTTACCAACCGGGTCTTCCCAGAAGTAACCTATGCCCATATCGACCAGCATGATTTTAACCCTCTGGATTTATCTGCCTCTACTATGTCCTTCACTGCCATTGCATAATGGGTAAGATCTGGGGTTGACCATATTCGGCGCCAAAATGCTACAGGTCTAAATCGTACTTCCTCCACCAGCAGATTACAGCCTAAACCAGATAGCAAAGAAGTTAGCGGACTGCTTTGTGGTAATCCAGTTAAAGCTCTCACAAATTTGTTTTGGGCTAATATTAAGGGAGAAAGATTGTTAAAACTGCAGAGCTTCGCACCATACATTATGGAGGACGTCACCTTTGTGTTGTAAATCTTGATTGCTGGGCCAATAGTTTTGGTATGGGAGAGGTGGAATTCTTTAAATAAAATCCCCGATAGTTGGCTATGTTTGAGGGCCATAAGGTCTATATGGTGTTTCCAGTTTAGTTTTCTACTCAAGGTAACCCCTAGGTATGTGAAGAAATCTGTCTGTTCTAATAACTTCCCATTCATGGCTACTCTCCCTTTAACTGCATTCTGCTTATTCTGGACCATAAATTGTGTCTTGTCTACATTGATCACCATCCTGTGATCATGGCAAAATACCTCAAAACGCCTGAGTGCCCTATCCAAGCCTGCTTGCATCTTGGATATGATCAGGGTGTCATCCGCAAACATAAGTAGCAGTATTTTGGTGCCAGCAAGGGAATGAGCGTCCGTCGGGTATGTATGAAAATAATTTACTACCCCATTAATAAATATTGAAAATAAGGTGGGGGCTAGGACACACCCTTGGCACACCCCTTTGGAAACTGGAAACCGTGGGTTGACTTCTCCCTGGGTGCCCCATCGGACTTGTGCAAAGTTAACCTCGTGCAACCACACAACCATAGATACCATTTCTGCTGGCATCTCAAGGCGATGTAATACTTCCCATAGCTTCATGCGCGGTATCATGGCAAAGGCTGATTTAAGGTCAACTAAGGCTGCATAAATGGTACCACCTGCTATTACAACAATACACCTGTAAATTGGTAAAAAACTGAAAATGTGGTCAATGGTGCTTGTGATAGTGTGAAAACTTGCCTGAAGGGGGATAGTATATCTTCAGTTTCAATCCAATCCTGTATCCTGCTCAACACTAGCCTTACAGTAATCTTTTGTACATAATCAATAAGACTAATTGGCCTGTAGTTGCTGGGACAAGAGCAATTCCCTTTTTTATAAATTGGGAGGATTTCAGCACCACGCCAAGATTCTGGAATGGGGGCACCATTTGCAATTGCATTTGATAGACAGGGAATGTACTGTACCCAGTTCTCTTGGTCGTGAACAAACAGATCTGCGGGGATGCAATCTAGTCCTGGTGCTCTCCCCCTGGGTACTGCCTTCAGGGCTTTCTCCACCTCTTCTTGAACAAATAGTAGAGGCTGGTTAGCCTTTGTAATTAAAAAATTGGTGGCGTCACTAACATTGGCCTTGAATTGCTCCTCAAAAATGGAGACCCATGTAGCCATGGCAACATGATTACATGGTTTTTGCCTTAACCCAGCATTCCCCCATTTAACCAAATTCAAAAAGTGCTGCATGTTTTTCCCCTTGCTGGGCTGTAGAAGTTCTGACCACCTTTGGTCGTCCCAGTGCCTTTTTGTTGTTGCTAGGGTAGTTTTGTAAAAGGAGCGAGCAATTCTTATTCTCCCCATATCTTTTAAATTAATGGCAGAGGACAACTGCCTCTCTACAGCTTTTATTATACTATCTATTTTGCCTGACTGGTTCTTTTTCATTTGATTTGTATATTTAGTAAAAAAAATATTGTATTTTTACAAACAATTCGTCATGAACCTTAATGATTGTAGCAATACATTTCTCTTGTGCAGACATAATGTGGAAATCTGCTAAGGTACTCTCAACTGCTGCTTTCATTTGTGAGAGGGAGCTAGAATTTGTTACAATCCTATCCCATTTCACCCGCCTCTGATTATTACACAATAGGACATCTGCAGTTTCACTCTCGGCTATTGTTTGCCTGGCCTTTTCAAAGCCCGGGGACAAAGTCAATAACAGAAGCGGATTGTGGTCACTTTCAATACGCTCACATACCTCTATATCTATGAGAGAGAACCATAGTTCTAGGTTGATGAGAATGTAGTCTATGCGGCTACTTCTCAATCCATTGCTAAATGTTGGGAATCCCAGCCTATCTGAGGGTGTTCTTCCATTTGTGGCCCTAAGTCCTCTCTCCAAGCACAATGCTTTCAGTTTTAATGGAGCCTCAGTCCATTTTCTTATCGGTGACAACTCTAGTGAGGGAATGCTCCATTGGGCATCTTCTTCCTCACTAAGATTGCCATCCTCCCTATCAAGTGGTTCAAAGGTAGTTTTGAAATCTACCACGATCACCACATTGCTTTCGCCTCTTCGGTTACCTAAAAATTGTTCTAATTTGGTGACTGTGGTATACTGCTTTCCTCCAGCAAGCCCCCTTGCATAAACATTTATCAAAATAAAATGGCACGTATCGTTTGTGCTTAGGGAGATTGCCATAACATGAGGGCTGTCCACGTAAAGATCCTCAATCTTATAGGTCATACATTGTTTCACCCAAATAGTGAGACCTCCAGATGGTCTACCCCTTTGCCCCCCTATTGCTGGTTTAAAAAAGTTTATATAACCTACATGAAAGATGGGATTTAATGACCACGTTTCTTGGAAGGCACAGATATCGTGTTTTTCTATAAAATCTAGCCAATCTGAGGATAATATTTTAGAATGCAGGCCTGCAATGCTCGATGTAACAAAAGTCAAATAATCGGGGGTCTGTGACAGAGAAGGGCCAGTAATTGAATTGAGTACATCATTTGCCCCTAACGATGTTTCTTGGACAAGGTTAACACAGGAATTATGGTGTGCTTGAACCTCTCCAATACACTCTCGCTCAGCCATTACCTAATTGACCACCCTGCTCACATTACTGTGGGTTAATATGTGTGAAATATTTTCTACATTCACTTCTATATATAGAACTGTCAGTTGGTTTGTAAGGGGGGTTGGGTTCATTAAACATCTATCTATATTTGACAAACTAGATCCCTCACTGGCTAATAAGCTAGAAACTGTTAGATTTCGCTTTATTGATGAGGTTGGAGAGTTATACTTAATTTTTATCTGTGTTGGAATCAGATTAGATGTCCTGATCTTGAGAGCCACCAAGTTATCCACCAAATCTCCAGATACCAGAGTGAGGCAAACATAATCAAATTCAGAACCCCCTAAGAAATACCTTTTTGCCGAGGATATATCTTCCCTTATGACTGATCTACATTTGTGCACCAGTCTAAGCCAGTGAATCTATTTATTAGTCAGGGTATGGTCTTCCTCTTTTGCTGAAGTAAGTGTTAGCTTTGGCACGTTAATTAAAAATATTTGGTTCCTCAAGATTCGTGTTGGTCTTTTACACAGATTGCTGTGGACATTAGTTTTTAGCAAATTTTTCACACCACTTGGTACTGGGGATTTGGTGATTGTTAAGGCTTGATGGTGTTTATTATAGTCCTTGTTACTTGTCCAAAGGTTCAATGCATTTTTTTGTCCTCCCCTGCTTTCGACGCTAGTTGGTGTATGCTCCTATGGATACAGGTTCAGTGTAGATTTACTTATACCAACGGAAATATTTTGCAGATGATTATTTATTAGCTCAGTTAAGTTTCCAACTAGGTTTTTGAGTGTGCTAACTTCTTCAGTGAGCTTGGTTGTTTGAGCTTGTAAGTTAGTCAGCCGTACTGAGAAGACATCTGAGCACATATTCTTGCATGAACAGTGTGGAATGGCATTATGAGTTATATTAACAGCCTCTTCAATACTGATTACATCCAGGCACTCTCCATCCAACAAGGATAATGCAGCAAATCTATTGGAACCTTCTTTTGCGGGTAACCATTTGGATAATACTTATGCCTTCAGTGCGTCTGGCTGTAATTTGAGGTTTTCTGATGTGTTCTACTTCGGCAGCCATAATTGGCCTCTGGGGCCTCACTTTCTTCTTAAACATATCTGGAACATGGGGGGTGGGGTTTCTACATTGAGCGCTAGGAGTCAAAGTTAGTGGCTCAACCAACATTCTGCTTTCTGGGCCCAAAGGGGTTATGAATATCACCTCACACTCTTTTGCTAGGTCATCAAGATGTGCTAAAGCTCGATTACTATTTTGTAGCATGGACCGCTTTCCCAATCTTTTTAGCTTCTTGCCTTTCTCTGTTTGACCCTCTCCTGGGGGGTCGATAGCTTTCCTTTTACCCGTTACCCCCTTATACTATGCTTGCTTGCATGGATGCGGGCAATGATGAAACACCAATTGTTAGAGTTTGTAATAGGAAGGAAGTACCGTGGAGCTGCACCCGTCTGTCGATATCCAAATATCAGGGGGGTGGCCCAGTACCGTCACTTCCTGTCAGTGACAGGCAAGGATGAGCCCGTCCTTTGCCCACACATCCCGTTCCGCAGTGATGTTTGGCATGTTTTAAGGGCACTGGTGGCAACAAGCATCTCCAGCAGTAATATTATATCAGATACTAATGAGTGTAGGGTGGTTTACTGTAATCGATTCATGTCATGCCTTTACGTCTCCATTCCATTGCATCCAGACAGTCATTTTTTATATTCGTTTAAATTTGACGAGCTTGTTCATGTTTGGAATCGTGTTCCACAAGGGTACACAGAAAGTCCATCAATCTTTAATCAGATTTTTAAAATGTGTCTTGAATCTCTGGTGTTTCCCATACAATCTGTCTTGGTGCAGTACATCAACGACTTATTAGTCGCCTCCAAGACCCAGGATGATTGTATCATTGATTCGATTGCATTGTTGAATCACCTGGTTGAAGGTGGACATAAGGTGTCACCTGAGAAACTACAATTCTGTACTGAAATTTTTGGGACATCAAATGAAATTACCTCAGACTCAGAAAGAAATCAGGATGTTTCTCGGAGTTGTAGGATATTGCAGGCAGTGGATTGTAGGCTTTGCAGTACTTGCTAAACTACTGATATAAATAACAAAGAAAAAAGCAAGAGATCCAGTAGAACGGGGTGATGAAACCATGACAGCCTTTGTGAAATTCCACAACTGCTTATGCGAAGCACCTGCATTATGTATGCCATATTATTCAAAAGAATTCACATTATTCTGTGATGCAAGAGACAATTGTGCTCTCTCAGTCCTAACGAAGAGACATGGCCTAATCTGTCATTCTAGGGCATACTTCTCGGCCACTTTGGACCCAGTGGCATCCGCATTGCCAGGGAGCTTAAAATCTGTGGCTGCAACTTAGATGAGTTTGAAACAAAGTGAATATATTGTAGTGGGACACCCTTTAACAGTGTCTGTCCAACATGCAGTTGTGATTCTGCTAATGCAAACTCATACCCAATAACTTACTCCTAGTCTGCTGATTAAGAATGAGCGAGTTATACTAGGTGCAGAAAATGTAACAAAGGTCAGATGTACTGTCTTAAACCCAGCAACTCTGTTACCTGATTCACCATTCGAGTAAGTAAAAAGTGAGGTTGAACATGGTTGCCTTGACCTTACTGAGATGAGTACCAAAACACGTCCAGATATACAGGAAGAAGCCTTAAAGGATGCAGAACATGAGCTGTTTGCAGATGGCTTGTGCATGCTTCATGAGGAAGGAGGACTGAGTGGTGCTTACACTGTGTGTACATTGGCTGGAATAGTCGAAGCATCCTACTTACCAGGATCAAGTCTGCACAAATAGCCGAATTGGTAGCTTTAATCAAAGCTTGCAGAATTGGGAGAAATTGGAAAGTAACCATTTACACTGATAGTCAGTATGGTTACGGGGTTGTGCACGAGTTTGGACAACTAAGGATGCAAAGGCTTTCATGACTTCTTAAAAATTGACATTTTGTAAAAGAATTAATTGATGCAATTCAATTGCCAAAAGAAGTGGCCATGGTCAAGTGTGCTGCTCACTAATCTGGAACCGATAAAGTGACAGCTGGTAACCATTATGCTGACCAGTTGGCCCCACATTGAGCTAAATACAAAATAGCAGTAAACAAGAAAATTGATGCATATGGAATCTTATGCTACTTGGGGGCGTAAGAACATGGGAGGAAGTAAGAGATTTACAAAATTAAACAGAACCAAAAAGAAAGAGGAATGGGAGAAAATGAGTTGTCATAGAAGAGGTGATGATGGCGTAATAATCTATTTAGATGGACGACCTGTTGTTGGACTTGGCCCTTTTTGCAGGGTCATCCCTGAACTTTTTGCCTTCCTCCTATATTTTTTCTGACCTGTTGTTGGCTATTTTATGACTCTGGGCACTTTACCACTGCTGATCAGTGCTAAAGTGCATATGCTCTCCCTGATTTAAATTAATGTATGAATTGGTGATTCCATGATTGACTGGTTCAGTTTACCTGTCAGATGCTAGTACAGTGGACTGAGTGTGCCCAGGGCATGTAAACCAAATGCTGCTAGTGGGCTTGCAGCACTGGTTGTGCCACCCACCGAAGTGACCTGTAAAAGTGTGCCTAAGGTTTGCCATTGCAGAGCATATGTGCAGCCTTATACTGCCATGTTGACTGGGCAAGTGTACCCAATTGCCAGTCTCTAAACCTTCCTGTTTCTTCATATCAGACACCCCTATGGTAGGCCCAACGGCAGGGTGCATTGTACATATAAGGTAGGACATGCCCTGGTATGTGTGGCATGTCCTGATAGTAAATTACAGCCATTTTCATTTTTCACTATTGCAAGGTAACATGTTCTCCGTAGGCCAGAATGGGCAGTTATATTATTACATCTTACAATCCTCAATGACTCAGAGAACATGGTAGAAAATCGAGTTTAGTATGCCTGAACTCAGAATGATAAAATACATCTTTTAGAGAAGTTGATTTTAACATTCTGAGTTTGAAAATACCACTTTTATAAAGTAGGTATTCTCTTGTCTAACTATCCAGGCCTGCCTCTCCTAGGTTATGTATTCCTTGTCTGGAGTTTGAGTGACAGGGCTGGGGGATTCCAGGAGACAGAATGAGTCAGCCCAGTGGTGAATAAAGAGAAATGCATCTAGATGAGAGGGAGGAGTTGCACCTGGGACCTGATTAGAACTGTGCCAGCCCTCCGCAGTGCTGGCTCCACCCCCTGTGGTGCGTCTGATGTCTATCCCCTGCACTGTGAAAGAAGAGAAGGAATCTTGTCAACAAAGTGCTCCAGGGCTGGGCTTTCCCTCCACAATGCTGGCTCCACCTCCTGTGGGGCGTCAGATGTTTCTGCACTGCAATGTGAAAGGAAAGAAGGAGTCATGTCAACAGGGTGCTCCAGAACTGGTTTGGACTGGGCAAAGGCCCCTCTGCCTTCAGAGGACAAAGGATTTTCGGGTATAAATATTGGGACCCTGATCCCAAGAAATTAGATCACTTTTGCACTACAAGAAGAAACCTTTGCTGAGGAGAGGAACCTGAAGAAAGTGAGGAGAGACTATCCCTAATCTGAAGTTCTGCTTGGGGGATTGGCCTGCAGTGCTTGCCTGACTGCCAAAGAAAGGAGAAAGGACTTTGTGTGCTTTATTTTCAACTTGTGAAAGATCTCCAAGGGCTTGGAAGAGAGCTTGTCCCCTGACCAAAGTATCAGGACCAGTAGACTTCAACAGCCTATATGGATTGATGCTGGAAATGCTGTTTCAGTGGCCACAGAGGCAGGGAGCTGTGACCCACTCTCACAACCAGCCCGTGTGTCCTGGGACTCCAGATTGATTTTATTCAGTTACCTGCTTGTTGTGGGTTGAAATATGTACTTGTCATTGTTTGTTTAATTTACAAGTGAGTGGAGGCATTCCCGACCAGGAGAAATTACAGTTTGACTGTGGCCTAGCTCCTTTTGAGAGAGCTCATTCCTAGATTTGGTTTTCCAGTAATGATTGAATCAGCCCGAGGGTCTCATTTTAGTAATGAAATGATTCGATCAATTTGTTAAGCATTTAAAATTGAGCAGAAGCTGCACTGTGCATACCGCCCAGAGGCATCTGGAGTGGTAGAGTAATTAAATGGCACAATCAAATCAAGACTGGGAAAACTGTGTGCATTGTCCTGATGGGACTCTGAAGCATTCCAGACAAGAATACAGGTTTGAGTCCCCATGAGATACTCATGGGAAGGGCAATGAGGCAAGCATGTATACCAGGACACAAGCTGTTGAATATATCTGATGATTTAGTATTAGAATATTGCAAAGAGTTGACTGACCAAGTGCGTTCTATCTCTCACCAGGTTGGGGACGACGCTGTTGCCAGGCAGTCGAACCATGCACGTGACCTGAATGCTAGTGATTGGGTAGTAGTGAAAGAGCACACTTGAGAATCTTGTCTAGCACCAAGGTGGGAAAAAACACATCAGTTTATATTGATTATGACAACAGCTTTGAAATGTGCATGATTGCCTAATTAGATACATGCCAGTCACTCAAAGCGGATATCAGCCTCTGATGAAACTGAATCGCAAGACGCTGAAGTGATTGAAAGGGCAGATAGTTGTACAGCTGAGTAATCACAAGTAATAGATTCTGATGTAGCTGACCAAGAACAACCTAGCACTAGTCAGGATGACTGGATTCCAATAGTGGACATACCTGAAATACCTGTGAGAACAACAAGCCAAAGATATTTAGACATACAGAGTGATAGTGAGGATGAGACAAGAATAGAAGAACGGACTCAGATTACAGAAATCAAAGCTAACATCAAATTTGAGGAGGACCAGGAAAGAGCAATGCACTCAGACAGATGAAATTAGAAGCAACACTCACAAGTGTGAGGAGGGACAGATAGGCAATAGAGAAAACGCCCAGGCAAAAGACCATCAAGAATTTGCAAGACCTGAGCGGGACCAGTTAGGACAAGAAAAACATGTTCAGGAAGAAGAAGGAGAACAAAGACAACGCAAATAAACTCCTGAACAGGGTAAGAATAGAGTAGAAGAGCACATCCAGGCAGAAACTGCAAAGGTAATAAGCCCTGGACAAGGTGAGATAGAGAGAAATTCTGAAGACAAGAATAAGCAAGTTGTGCCACAAATCAACGAAAATAAAAAGAGCATTTGAAGTAAGTGAACGCACAGTGCCAGCTAAGAGACTCGGAAAAGGTGATAATTTGCTTAGTGTTATTAAAATACTGAAATATCGCCTTAAAACAGTAACTGAAGAACCAGACCATGTAGATGAAGTGACAAGTCAAACTGGACTATCAACATCAAAGCCTAAAAGGAGAAGTCCACTTTTAAAAAGACTGAATAATAAATTCAAGGGTCCTGAATGGGCATATGTGATTCTTAAGGACTTTGAGAATTTAGAGATAGGTGGAGACAGTAATGAAGAATTAAGTGCTGAACGAATTGACGAAGAAGTGAGACCAACTTGAAATAATTACATTTTACATTTTGTATTCCATACAAGTTACAAAGAGGGGAATAAGTCTCCTTAGTCAGAAATGGCTAATAATAGAGCTGCTGGTAAACCGAAAAGAAATTGTGTAAAGACATGTTGTACAATATGCATATGTAGTATGTGCATATAGTATAGTAGCATATTCATAGTGCATATAGTATAGTATATAGTGTAGGATAGTATAGTATAGTATAGTATAGTATAGTATAGTATAGTATAGTATAGTAGCATATTCATAGTGCTCATACCATGGTTAGGACTGAGAATAGCCGTACCTTATCTAATGGCTGCAAGTAAAAAGAATGACACAAATACACATGGAAAGGTAGCTAACCTTAAACACAACAGTGTAGAATTAGAAGCACCAGATGAGACAGAATTACACCACAGTATAAATAGAAATTAGACGGATTTAAATGTTTTTGCTAATCTGTTAGTACATTATGTAGAAGCAATGGAAGTTAGTGAAATGTCCAGCTAACTATAACACCCCTGAAACCTATGTTTTTTTCTGTGAATTTCTAAGGTTTTTTAAATGCTTAATTCAAACTTTAACATCTCTGAAAGCTATGTTTTTTTCAGTATGTTTCAAAGGCTAATTTTTAAGTGTAATAGTAGTTATACCTATTTTTTCGTACTGATTTTCTACAGTTCTTTAACTGGTTATTTTCATAAATATTTTATTCATTAAATAACATTATATATTTTTCAGAACATTGCACAAAAAAACTTTAATTCAAAATGATTTTTTAATTTTATTTTAATATATTTATAATATTTTCTTTTTTTCCAATTTTTTTTCGGAGTCGCGCACCTAAAGCTTACAAATCACTGTGGGTGCGCGGATTCTAGCCACCATTTTAGAAAAGCTGCGAAGGATCCGCATACAGTGTGCGACGGCTGCGTGTTTTTCTGTGATATCATATACATTTACTATTACGTGATATGCGCGATTGGTATGCGACCAGTCCGCGACTCCTGCTCGTGCGCATTCATGACACATGCGCATAACAGTACGCAATGCTTGTGCAGAAAGAGACCAGAGAGGTGCATTAAGAGGCAAGAGAAGTGCAGAAAGAGGCAAGAGAAGTACATAAAGAGGAAAGAGAGGTGCAGAAAGAAAGTTATATAGATAGGTATATATTCAATCTTCTCTCACTCTTACAAGGAAGGAATTAGCACTTGGGTTGTAGTTTTAAAGTGTTTAATCTACAAAGGATGTGATCCACACGTTTCAGCGAGTCTGAACCTTGATCACAATACAAGACTTCATTGTAGCTTCCTTATTTAAATGTAGGAATGGCTCCAGTTGCCAACAGTAACAAAGGAATGCATATTACATTAAACCAAAAAACTGTCAGTCGTAAGATGCCTATCACAATGGATGGTGGGGGGTTGTAATCAGGGCCTGGCCTGGCATTGTGCTGCCCCACTCAAGCTTGCTGCTCCTGCCTCCCCTCCTCCGTGCCATCCATTGTCCAAGACCATGCCCCTCCTCCCTCATTACAGCCCTGTGTGACCGTTCTTCTGGCACTGGCCTTTCCACCTTCTCTAAACAGTTAGCTTGCTATCCCATCCACTTTCTACTATCCTCTGTTGTCTGAACCCAGGCACTAGCCTCCTCCCTCCTGTTATGCAGGGTCTGATGTGCTGCCACTGCCCTCCATTTAGCCTGATGTCCCAGTTCACCATTCCTGCCCATCATTGCCCTCCTGCTTAGCCTCTCATGCTTAGCTTGCTGCCCCTACTTTCCATCCCCCTACCCTCTGATGTCTATGTGCATGCCCCATATCCATACTTTTTGTCAACCATGTTCCATGGACTTGCCCCTCCTATCTACCTACTCTGAGTTTTCTGTTGAGCTGCTACTCCCCTCCCACCTGCCTAGCATTGTCAGATGATTGTTTCCTCTCCCTGCCACCTCCACCCTGCCTGTCTACGTTCCATGCCCCTATCCCCTTCCTCCTGCCTCCATGGCCCATTTTACTGCCACATCCTTCTGCTCTCCTTGGTCTGTTGTGCTGCAACTGCTCCTCCCGCCTGCTCCGCTTGGTCTGTTGTACGGCTCCTTCCCCTGAACTCTCTTGTCTGTGCCTAGCTCCTATACCTCCATTCTAACCTCCATGATCCTTTGTGCATGGCCCCACACCCTCCTTCTTGCCGATCATGTACAAATTGTGCTGCCACTAACCCTCTTGCTTGCCATGCATGGTCTTCTGTGCTGCCATGGCCCCTCCCACCTAACCTGTGTGGTCAGCTAG
Organism: Lissotriton vulgaris; assembly: GCF_964263255.1. Classification (NCBI taxonomy): domain Eukaryota; kingdom Metazoa; phylum Chordata; class Amphibia; order Caudata; family Salamandridae; genus Lissotriton; species Lissotriton vulgaris. The sequence continues at coordinate 80,668 of NW_028251747.1, read as the reverse complement.
CTGCCCCTGACCCCCTCCTACCTTCCCTCCATGGTGTGTGTGGGTACCATTGTAGTCTCACTGTTGCCCTCCATTGTGTATTATGAATCTAGTGCCCTTCCTGCCGGACCTCCATGGTCAGCTTGCTTCTCCTGCCCCCTGTCCTCCGTTTTTATGTGCAGACCCCAATCCCCTACCTCTTGGATTGTCTGTTCCATTGGCATGCCCTTGATCCCTTTCTTCTGCCCTTTATGGTGCGTTATGTGTCAGCTTTCTCTCCTGTCTGTCCAGTATGGTCAGCTTGCTGACATTGCCTCTTTCCCGTCTGTTTTCCTCATGTGCATGGTCCTGTCCCCTTCCTATTGCTTACCATGGTTTGTTGTGCTGCACTGCCATCCTGCATGCCCTGTATGGTGTATTGTGCTGCTGCAAACCCTGATGCCTGTAAGGTCAGTTTGGTGCACCTGTCCATGTTCCTCCTGTCCTTTGTTATCCAAGTCCATGCCGCTACCTCAATTCCTCCTGCCTGCCATGATCCAATGTACCATACTTCCTAACATTTTGAACTTGGTAAGAGGGTGATTTTGAAAAAAAACAACCTGGGAAATAATTGTTCCCATTGACTTGCACAGAAAAGAGGAGATTGTAGACAAGAGACAGATAAAATAAAGCCCTTTTGGGCTTAAAATCATTGTTGTTTCCTGCTTGAATCGGCTCTGTTGGCATGTATGGTTGTACTACCACTACCTCTTCCTTCTGTCCTCAATGGTCCATTACATTGCCACAGCCTCTCTTGCCTGTCCTGCATTGTTGGTTTGTTGCCCATGCCGCCCTTTCCACTGCCCTCTATATTGTGCTGCCACTGCCCTTCCTGTCTGCCCAGTGTGGTTAAATTATTGCCTCTGCGCCCTCCTACCTGCCCTCAATTTTCCAAGACCGTGCCCCTGACCTCTGCCTCCCAACTGTATCCTAATTAACAACTAGATTTGCTAACATTCTATATTTATTACAAAAGTGTGGCACGCCTGACTTCATCTTGAAGTAATCAGAACTGTAATACCTAAAACATTTCCTTTAGAAATTACATAGATGAGACGGTCTCATTTGCATCAAAATTATGGTTAGTGCTCTAAAAAACTAAAATGAGGACATATTTTCTGAGTTTTCAAATAGCAACAAAGCACTCCGATTATGCTTCTCATTTCTTTGCATTTATTACAGAACAGCCAAAAAAACACTTTTGTATTCATAAACTACAAATCCCATGAGCACTAGGTGCCCCATAACCATACAGTGTCCTTGTGTGATGTAACCAATGCTCATGTAAAGCACTTTAATACCTGACCAGTCTGCATTACAGAAAACTGCAAAAACACAAAATATAAAAAGTGTTTTGCACATTTCTGTCATTTGGGCTACATGTGGGCTAGGGGTGGGTGGCAAATTCTTTTCCGTTCGCGGAACGTGTGAAATCCCGGCATTTTCGCGCTCCACGCGGAAAGCGGAAATGTCAAAAACTCCGCGATCCACGGCAGAACGGAAGCATCTTCCTACAAAATTGGCAGGGCAGGATTCTTTCTGGCACAGTGCTCCTGTCACACAAATTAAAGCTCAACATGAGCTTCTGTCACATAAATTAAAGCTCAACAGGAAGCACTTACAGATATAAATAAAGCAGGTGCCCGAGTTTAAGCTCAAATTCAGTGACTCATTGATCGGTCCAAAATAGTGGTCGTGAGCTTTGTTGAGGTTGGGCAGGTGTGCTTTTTCCCCAGGTCTACCCTCGAGGATTGGCTGTGATGCTTGATGGAGGCATTTGCATAGTTGACTTTCACGAGCCAGTGCCCGTGCAGTTCCTTTGACCAGGTGGTGCTTCTTTCTCCTCGTCAGCTGCTCTGATCGGTCTCTGACCTTTTATCAACACAGAAGTCATGTGAACTCTTATAGAAAGCCCGCCCCGTCTGTTTGGCCCTGCCACACACACTGGCGGTGTGCACTGTCGTCCCGCCCTTCACCCACAGCTCACTCAAGGGACCCTTGCGCCCTTCAGTGCGATGGCAATGTTGCACATGCGTTGTCACTGGAGACAGCTCTTTGGCCCTTTGCGCAGCTGTAGTGTCGGAAGGGCACTATACGTTTGCTCAGCGAGGTAGCACTTGCTGATTGGCCAGTGGAAGATACTCTAGTTGAGTGAAGGTGTTGCACGGAATGATGGCGTCTTCTTGGTTGGATGCAGGGCAGGGTTCATTCTGGCGCGATGCTCCTGTCATAAGGGTTAGACCTGAACAGGAACCACTTGCGGGTATAGATGGAGTGGGTGCCCGAGTTCAAGCTCAAATTCAGTGGCTGATTGATCGGCCCAAAGGAATCGTGAGCTTTGTCGTGGCTGGGCAGGTGTAGTTTCTCCCCATATCTACCCTCGAAAAATGTCAGTGATGCTTGATGGAGGCATTTGCGTCCTTGACTTTCACAGACGCAGTCCCCGTGCGGTTCCTGTAACTAGGAGCTTCTTTCTCCTCGTCTGCTGCTCTGATCGGTCTCTGACCTTTTATGAACACAAGAGGCATGTGAACCAGCATAGAAAGCCAGCCCTGCCTGTTTGGCCCCGCCACACATACTGGCGGTGTGCACCGTCTTTCCACCCTTTACCCACAGCTCACTCAAATCTCAGCGAGCACGCAAAAACGAGATTTCTTGCCTTTCGCTATATTTTGCAAAAGCCAATTTCGCTAATTCCGCCCATCTGGGTGATATTTGTGCTACATTTGGGCTCTTTTGTCTCTGGTGGCCATCTTGGGAGATTTATTTGTTAAGAAGTTTCCTAATTTCCTCATTTACTGCAGTCGCCTCAGTATGAAATGCTTTCAGTTTTTTCCTTGGCTCCATCAAGAAGGCATTCAGATTGTCACAAATTTGCAATACATTTTGAATGTTAGCACTCTAGTTGCTGATTAGATCACTATAGTAAAGGTACTGCTCATCCGGGAAGTCTGCTGGTGGTATTGAAAGTGCATGTTTCAGTCTGCATGTCAGTGTCTTTAAATGAAATAGAAGAGGATTTGAGAAATCAGAATGTGCCCTAATTTTTCTTTCTGCAGCACTTATCCAAATTTCAATGTATTGTATATTAAAATCATGTGAATGTTGCTGGGAGGATTAAAAGCATGGGAAATAAAATTATGGGGGGAACGTAGAACAATTTTGTCAACGAAGATGATTTCAGACTAGTATGGTGTGATGACCTCTCCCCATCCCACTGTCCAATCAAATGAAGGAAATACATGAATATTTAAACATTGGTGAGTGGTACATACCCTGGAATTTAGTATAACTAAGGTAGGCTCAGTCAGTTAGATTGTTCGACTTCTCACAGACCTGTCACTGACCCAACGTATGCTGAAGGAGAATCAAGAGCAGAGGGCTGGTCAAGCACTCTGACAGAAGAATCAGGAATTTGCGCAGGGAGAAGAATCGATCCAACCAGCCGGGGTCCGAGAGTAGCATTAGAGACGGGTGTAATGCTGGTGTTGCACTTAGAAGAGGTTACCTGTCCTGTCCTGCACCTGTCTTGACCTTTTGGCTCCTGTCTAGTAGGGTAACATTTCTTTCCAGCCTTTTGGCCGGTGTTAATCTTTGCACCATTCTAGGTAAATATAAATCTGTGTGGTATGTCCTTGTACTGTATTCCCTTCTCCACCCTTCCCAGGTACCAATGTCTAGAATTTTAACTAAGTCTCCAAAGATTTTTGCTTTGATCGTTATTCCTATTTTTAAGAAACTGCTGATTAGACTGAATTGGTATTTGACTCACAAAATATTGCATAGATAAAGGTTTAAAAAAGTTCCAGAGTCTGTGGTTATTCCATGAAAATAAAAATAAGCTGTTTTAGTTGTACCTATTATTCTAATTTCCTGATCCAATCCCCTCATTAATTGCAGTGACAAGGAATTGGTAAGTTATGGTTTACAGGTATATCTGGTTATAAGGTTAATAATTACTGATTGGCAGAAGCAAGTAAAAGATTACAGGCTTATTGTGTGTATGTTCATGGGCCCAGGTGAGTATGTTTTGATAAGAGTAAACTAAGCTGGTAATCCTGCGCCATCAGCGTTAGCAGAGTTATGGTTAGGTTTTAGCTAGGATAGGTAGTTAGTATTATTTTGTATATTTTATTGATTTTATGTAATTAACCAAACCTGTTTCTATTGTTATTCGTTTTCCAGAATTCCCCAGGGATATTGAATAGCGGGTGGTAAATGGAAGCCACACTGCAGTGATTAGGGATTATTTTCTTATGTAAAAGAGAGAGTGATTGATAGCAAAGGAGTTCGCTGGTGAAATGTTGGTCTTATATCGCCTAGAAAATGTAAGTCTAAAAGAGTAGCATGTTCTTCAATGGTTGAGTGAAGGGTAAGCGGAGGAGGTTTTACTCTTAGTGTGTGAAGGATAAATGGGAAAGTTTTACTTGTCGTGAAAGAAATTTACTTTTCTTGAATTTAGTCAATTGGGAACAGTAGCAAAGTTTTCATGTTGTTAATTAATGAAATCAGTAAGTAAAATTAAGAGAAAGTGAAATGTCGTATTACTTTGCAAAGGAGGGGTCAGTTGCGTGTGCTGCACTGATGTCACTGAGAACCGCGCTAGGATTGGTAGAAACAGCAGGTGTGTAGCCAAAGTAAAATTGCAAAGGAGGGGTGAGTGTAGAGAGCAAGAAACACATGTCACAGAAAGCTGAGTAAGCATTGGTTAAAAGTATTCTGTAAATCCCACACATCACTTCAGTCAATTGTATCCAATTCACACATACTCACACATTCTTCATTCATCCAAATCACATCACACTTCAGTTGCCAGTTGTTACTGATGTATCAAGTCCCGCAGGGTCTCAAACAGAGATCGAGACTAGATGGCAAAATGGCGGGACAAACTTGAGGCGCCAGCTCATGTTTCAGTGTTCGGCCGGATCTAGGGCCACACCTTCATCAGGGCTTTGGGTTGAATGAGTTGATCATGTATTATGCTAATATAACTAAGTTTTGATCTAATTTGTTTATGTAAAAATGGAATAAACATGGAATTCTTCTCCTTCATATATCTGTTTTGTATGTCATGATTTTTGCTGGACTAGTGAGCTTACTACTGATGATATAAAGTTGGGACTCGAGTAGAGCCTTTATCTCTATAAGACTGGGCAGATTGTTTTTGTAGTTAACTGCAAAATTTGGCAATAGCTATAACAAATAACTCATTAATGTTGGTCATAAGAATGCGCAGAACAATGGTGCACGACCGTGTGCCCGTTTTAGAACAGATTTTTTTTAGCCATACTTTCCGGAGAATTTTATATATTGGGCAGACAAATAGAATGTGTAGCACTGTTTAATCCTGTTCTTTGCAGCACAAACCTTTCCTATTACACATAGTCGACCATTTTCAGATGTAAGAGTTAACTGGGAGGCTGCCTAACCTAAATTGGAAAAATAGTCTCCTTTAGCTTGGTATAGCTACAAAATCCCAAGCATTTTCATATTTGGGAGCAGTCTTGTGCTCCAAAAATAGACAAGTCAATGAATTAGTCTTTGTAGAGTGTATGTGCTCTGCCTTTACCATTGCCCAATATGCCTCCTTAAATTTTTTATTGGATGGAAACTGGTTACCAACCGGGTCTTCCCAGAAGTAACCTATGCCCATATCGACCAGCATGATTTTAACCCTCTGGATTTATCTGCCTCTACTATGTCCTTCACTGCCATTGCATAATGGGTAAGATCTGGGGTTGACCATATTCGGCGCCAAAATGCTACAGGTCTAAATCGTACTTCCTCCACCAGCAGATTACAGCCTAAACCAGATAGCAAAGAAGTTAGCGGACTGCTTTGTGGTAATCCAGTTAAAGCTCTCACAAATTTGTTTTGGGATAATATTAAGGGAGAAAGATTGTTAAAACTGCAGAGCTTCGCATCATACATTATGGAGGACGTCACCTTTGTGTTGTAAATCTTGATTGCTGGGCCAATAGTTTTGTTATGGGAGAGGTGGAATTCTTTAAATAAAATCCCCGATAGTTGGCTATGTTTGAGGGCCATAAGGTCTATATGGTGTTTCCAGTTTAGTTTTCTACTCAAGGTAACCCCTAGGTATGTGAAGAAATCTGTCTGTTCTAATAACTTCCCATTCATGGCTACTCTCCCTTTAACTGCATGCTGCTTATTCTGGACCATAAATTGTGTCTTGTCTACATTTATCACCAACCTGTGATCATGGCAAAATACCTCAAAACGCCTGAGTGCCCTATCCAACCCTGCTTGCATCTTTGATATGATCAGTGTGTCATCCGCAAACATAAGTAGCAGTATTTTGGTGCCAGCAAGGGAATGAGCGTCCGTCGGGTATGTATGAAAATAATTTACTACCCCATTAATAAATAATGAAAATAAGGTGGGGGCTAGGACACACCCTTGGCACACCCCTTTGGAAAATGGAAACCGTGGGTTGACTTCTCCCTGGGTGCCCCATGAGACTTGTGCAAAGTTAACCTCGTGCAATCACACAACCATAGATACCATTTCTGCTGGCATCTCAAGGCGATGTAATACTTCCCATAGCTTCATGCGCGGGATCATGACAAAGGCTGATTTAAGGTCAACTAAGGCTGCATAAATGGTACCACCTGCTATTACAACAATACACCTGTAAATTGGTAAAAAACTGAAAATGTGGTCAATGGTGCTTGTGATAGTGTGAAAACTTGCCTGAAGGGGGATAGTATATCTTCAGTTTCAATCCAATCCTGTATCCTGCTCAACACTAGCCTTACAGTAATCTTTTGTACATAATCAATAAGACTAATTGGCCTGTAGTTGCTGGGACAGGAGCAATTCCCTTTTTTATAAATTGGGAGGATTTCAGCACCACGCCAAGATTCTGGAATGGGGGCACCATTTGCAATTGCATTTGATAGACAGGGAATGTACCCGGTTCTCTTGGTCGTTAACAAACAGATCTGCGGGGATGCAATCTAGTCCTGGTGCTCTCCCCCTGGGTACTGTCTTCAGGGCTTTCTCCACCTCTTCTTGAACAAATAGTAGAGGCTGTTAGCCTTTGTAATTAAAAAATTGGTGGCGTCACTAACATTGGCCTTGAATTGCTCCTCAAAAAAGGAGACCCATGTAGCCATGGCAACATACCTCTATATCTATGGTATATCTTCTCTGCCGCCGCCAGAGCGCCCCACGCTGAGCGTTCCCTCCCCCTCTGACGGGCAGGTCACGAGGGCGGGGACGGGCGTGGCGACCATCTTGGGCTGCTCCCTGGTTGGCGGGGCAGCTCCTCTGTCCCTCCACCCCCTGCCAAACCCTGCTACTTCCGGTCTCCTACTTATGGCACTATTATCCCGGCCGCGCAGCGGACGAGCGCAGCGGGCGCGACGAAGGCGCGCCGAAGTTGCGCATAAGTTAAGCCCGTCTGCGCCCGTCCGCGACGGGCCGGGACCAGGGGCCACACCCCCTGCTTCCTTGCTGTCATACACGCCTGCTCAACTCCTTTCCTACACCATTGATGTGCCTCTCCCCCACACCCTCATGCAGCATCTTGTTGCTCTAGACATCTATGCTCCCCGCTCAGACCGTGCTGTGTCTCCTCACTCAATCCGTCCCCTCCCTACGCCAGACATCGATCCCCTCTCCATTGGACCCTCATCTCCCCCTCACACTGCTTCTGCCTATCTTCTCAACACTCGTTCGGCAGGCAAACACCAACTTGACCTGTTTAATCTTCTTACTACAGACTCCCCTGATTTTCTGTTCCTAACGGAAACATGGTTTTCGGAGGCTTCCCTCCCCGACATTCTTGCCATCCTTCCCCATTCCTATTATGTCCTTCGGGCTGACCGCCCCGCGGACAAGGTCGGGGGAGGTGTTGCCATGATTGTCCGATCCACTATTCAATTCCAGCTTCTCCCCCAAGCACCCATCGCTGGAGTGGACTTCCTGGTCGCTCGCTCCTCCAATCTGCCGGCTCCTCTCACCGTTGTCCTTGTCTACCGCCCTCCCCTGAACATGCCTCTGTTCGTGGCTTCCCTGCAGGAACTTCTCGCCACGCTGGTGGTTAATAACTCCTCTGTCCTCTTGCTTGGGGACTTCAACTACTGGCCTGGCGATCCCAGGGAGGACTCAGCATCTAAGGACTTCACGGCCACTCTCCTCTGTCTCAACTTTAAGTCTCACATCCTGGTTCCTACCCACAAATTTGGACACATCCTAGACCAAGTCTGGTCTTCCCAGGACATAGTCTCTCCTCCCAGTATCCTCCCATGTACTTGGTCTGATCATTCCCTCATCTCCTTCTCTATCACCACTGGCTCCGCTCACAAGCCCCTTCGCCCCAAGAATGTCTTCTCCCGTAGCTGGAATCGTGCTGACTTGGCCTCCCTCTCTCACTCCCTTGCCTCTTCTTCCCCAGACCTTACTGGTATTCCCCTTGACTCACAGGCCGCTGCAGTTGGTAACTGGCTCTCTTCTGCATGTGACTTAGTAGCCCCCCTCAAGCTAGTTAAATCCATCCGCCCTCACGAGGCTCATCGTTGGTTTAGCCCGGAGCTCAAGACTCTTAAACTGGAGCTTAGACGCTCAGAGCGCCTTTGGCGCCGTAGCTACTGCCCTGACCACAAGGCCAAATACAAAATCCTTCTTAAGGAGTACAAGCAGGCCATTTTGGCCACTAAGACCAAGTACTTCTCTGAACAAGTGGCGCTCTCGGCCAACAAAGCTAAAGAAATTTTCTCTCTGGTAAACAACTTGGCCACCTCTGATCGTGCTTGCCCTCACTTCACTCCCTCCCAAGCCCTCTGCTCTTCTCTTAACAACTTCTTTATCGAGAAGATTGTAAAAATTAAATCTAACATCTTGGTCACTCCTTTTACTCCTCCTCACTCTGTTCCCTCTGCGCCCAAATCCTCTTTCTCCTCTTTTCCCCCCCTCCCTTTGGACTCTTTCCTAGCCCTGCTCACCAAAATCAAGTCTGGTTCCCCCTCTGACTGTGCCCCTGCCCGTATTCTCAAAACCCTTTTTTCTTCCTGTCCTGATACCCCTCTCTCCCTTCTCAATGCCTCTCTCTCCACTGGATTGGTCCCTTCTTCATTTAAATCTGCTATTGTCTCTCCCATTCTTAAAAAGCCTGGTCTCGACTCTTCTCTTCCCTCTAATTTCAGACCTATTTCTCTTCTGCCTTATCTTGCTAAAATTCTTGAATCCTACGTTACTTCCTGTCTCTCTGGTTATGTTGAACGGAACCAACTCCTGGCCTCTCACCAAGCTGGTTTCCGCTCGGGTCATTCGACCGAAACCGTGGTGTTAGCCGTCCTCGACGAGCTTAAGGCCAAGGCCGACGTCAACTGCCCCCAAGCTTTGATCCTCCTCGACTTGTCCGCTGCGTTTGACACGGTCGACCATAACATTCTTTTGGACCGGGTCAGCGCAGCGGGCATACGAGGTTCTGCCTTCTCCTGGGTCACCTCCTTCTTGACAGGGCGTACTCAAGCTGTCCACCTTCCCGGCTTTTCTGCTTCTTCCCTCCCGGTGCCCTGTGGGGTCCCCCAAGGTTCCTCCCTCTCTCCCCTTCTTTTCAATCTCTATATTCACCCTCTTATCTCTTCTCTTCTTGAGCTGGGGGTCTCGGTGTATAACTACGCTGATGACCTCCAGCTCGTCTTTGATCTTTCCTCTTCTTCTCATTCTTTATCCTTTTTTCACTCCACCATGGTCTTTATTTCTGGATGGATGAGCGCCAACCACCTCAAGCTCAACCCAGATAAGACCGAGCTTGTCCTGGTTGGCGGCTCTTCCAGTCCCTGGTCCCCTGCTTTCTGGCCTCCCATCCTTGGCCCCCCTCCCACCCCCGTTCCCTCTGTTAAAACTTTGGGCATCAAGGTCAGACAGGACCTGTCCATGCATGGCCAGGTCAGCGCCGTGGTGTCCTCCTGTTTTCTCTCCCTCCGAATGATCCGGAAAATCTCTCGTTTTTTTTCTCTTGACTCCCTTAAAATTATTATTTCTGCCCTTATCACCTCCCGCCTTGATTATGGCAATAGCTTGTTCGCTGGCATCCCTGCCTATGAAACCCGCCGCTTACAAGCTATCCAGAATCAGGCCGCCCGTCTTATTTTCCACTTGCCCAAAACCCATCACATCTCTCCCGTCCTCAAATCCCTTCACTGGCTGCCCATTTTGCAGAGATCTCTGTTTAAACTAGGGTGCCTTGTTTACCGGGCCCTTGATCACTCTGCACCGGCTTTCATCAATTCTTTGATTTCCCGTCACATCCCTGCCCGCACTCTCCGTTCATCATCTTCTGCCCTCCTCACTGTTCCCCGCTTTTACAAATCTCGCACTGGTGGAACCCGTTTTTCTGTTCTTGCTCCCCGGTTCTGGAACTCCCTTCCTCTTTCTATGCGTTCGATCCCTATTTTTTCTCATTTTCGTAAAGCGCTGAAAACTTTTCTGTTTGCCCTGGCCTACCCCCGCTAACCCCCCTGGCCCTGTCTGTTCGGTTCTTCAGAGCTCCCAGCGCCAGGAAGCCGTTTTGGCCATCGTGCGCTCTATAAATATTTTTTTCATTTCATTTCATTTCATTCAGAGAACCACAGTTCTAGGTTGATGAGAATGTAGTCTATGCGGCTACTTCTCAATCCATTACTAAATGTTGGGAATCCCAGCCTATCTGAGGGTGTTCTTCCATTTGTGGCCCTAAGTCTTCTCTCCAAGCACAATGCTTTCAGTTTTAATGGAGCCTCAGTCCATTTTCTTATCGGTGACAACTCTAGTGAGGGAATGCTCCATTGGGCATCTTCTTCCTCACTAAGATTGCCATCCTCCCTATCAAGTGGTTCAAAGGTAGTTTTGAAATCTACCACGATCACCACATTGCTTTCGCCTCTTCGGTTACCTAAAAATTGTTCTAATTTGGTGACTGTGGTAGACTGCTTTCCTCCAGCAAGCCCCCTCGCATAAACATTTATCAAAATAAAATGGCACGTATCGTTTGTGCTTAGGGAGATTGCCATAACATGAGGGCTGTCCACGTAAAGATCCTCAATCTTATAGGTCATACATTGTTTCACCCAAATAGTGAGACCTCCAGATGGTCTACCCCTTTGCCCCCCTATTGCTGGTTTAAAAAGGTTTATATAACCTACATGAAAGATGGGATTTAATGACCACGTTTCTTGGAAGGCACAGATATCGTGTTTTTCTATAAAATCTAGCCAATCTGAGGATAATATTTTAGAATGCAGGCCTGCAATGCTCGATGTAACAAAATTCAAATAATCGGGGGTCTGTGACAGAGAAGGGCCAGTAATTGAATTGAGTACATCATTTGCCCCTAACGATGTTTCTTGGACAAGGTTAACACAGGAATTATGGTGTGCTTGAACCTCTCTACTACACTCTCGCTCAGGCATTACCTAATTGACCACCCTGCTCACATTACTGTGGGTTAATATGTGTGAAATATTTTCTACATTCACTTCTATATATAGAACTGTCAGTTGGTTTGTAAGGGGGGTTGGGTTCATTAAACATCTATCTATATTTGACAAACTAGATCCCTCACTGGCTAATAAGCTAGAAACTGTTAGATTTCGCTTTATTGATGAGGTTGGAGAGTTATACTTCATTTTTATCTGTGTTGGAATCAGATTAGATGTCCTGATCTTGAGAGCCACCAAGTTATCCACCAAATCTCCAGATACCAGAGTGAGGCAAACATAATCAAATTCAGAACCCCCTAAGAAATACCTTTTTGCCGAGGATATATCTTCCCTTATGACTGATCTACATTTGTACACCAGTCTAAGCCAGTGAATCTATTTATTAGTCAGGGTATGGTCTTCCTCTTTTGCTGAAGTAAGTGTTAGCTTTGGCACGTTAATTAAAAATATTTGGTTCCTCAAGATTCGTGTTGGTCTTTTACACAGATTGCTGTGGACATTAGTTTTTAGCAAATTTTTCACACCACTTGGTACTGGGGATTTGGTGATTGTTAAGGCTTGATGGTGTTTATTATAGTCCTTGTTACTTGTCCAAAGGTTCAATGCATTTTTTTGTCCTCCCCTGCTTTCGACGCTAGTTGGTGTATGCTCCTATGGATACAGGTTCAGTGTAGATTTACTTATACCAACGGAAATATTTTGCAGATGATTATTTATTAGCTCAGTTAAGTTTCCAACTAGGTTTTTGAGTGTGCTAACTTCTTCAGTGAGCTTGGTTGTTTGAGCTTGTAAGTTAGTCAGCCGTACTGAGAAGACATCTGAGCACATATTCTTGCATGAACAGTGTGGAATGGCATTATGAGTTATATTAACAGCCTCTTCAATACTGATTACATCAAGGCACTCTCCATCCAACAAGGATAATGCAGCAAATCTATTGGAACCTTCTTTTGCGGGTAACCATTTGGATAATACTTATGCCTTCAGTGCGTCTGGCTGTAATTTGAGGTTTTCTGATGTGTTCTACTTCGGCAGCCATAATTGGCCTCTAGGAGCCTCACTTTCTTTTTAAACATATCTGGAACATGGGGGGTGGGGTTTCTACATTGAGCGCTAGGAGTCAAAGTTAGTGGCTCAACCAACATTCTGCTTTCTGGGCCCAAAGGGGTTATGAATATCACCTCACACTCTTTTGCTAGGTCATCAAGATGTGCTAAAGCTCGATTACTATTTTGTAGCATGGACCGCTTTCCCAATCTTTTTAGCTTCTTGCCTTTCCCTGTTTGACCCTCTCCTGGGGGGTCGATAGCTTTCCTTTTACCCATTACCCCCTTATACTATGCTTGCTTGCATGGATGCGGGCAATGATGAAACACCAATTGTTAGAGTTTGTAATAGGAAGGAAGTACCATGGAGCTGCACCCGTCTGTCGATATCCAAATATCAGGGGGGTGGCCCTGTACTGTCACTTCCTGTCAGTGACAGGCAAGGATGAGCCCGTCCTTTGCCCACACATCCCGTGCCGCAGTGATGTTTGGCATGTTTTAAGGGCACTGGTGGCAACAAGCATCTCCAGCAGTAATATTATATCAGATACTAATGAGTGTAGGGTGGTTTACTGTAATCGATTCATGTCATGCCTTTACGTCTCCATTCCACTGCATCCAGACAGTCATTTTTTATATTCGTTTAAATTTGACGAGCTTGTTTATGTTTGGAATCGTGTTCCACAAGGGTACACAGAAAGTCCATCAATCTTTAATCAGATTTTTAAAATGTGTCTTGAATCTCTGGTGTTTCCCAGACAATCTGTCTTGGTGCAGTACATCAACGACTTATTAGTCGCCTTCAAGACCCAGGATGATTGTATCATTGATTCGATTGCATTGTTGAATCACCTGGTTGAAGGTGGACATAAGGTGTCACCTGAGAAACTACAATTCTGTACTGAAATTTTTGGGACATCAAATGAAATTACCTCAGACTCAGAAAGAAATCAGGATGTTTCTCGGAGTTGTAGGATATTGCAGGCAGTGGATTGTAGGCTTTGCAGTACTTGCTTAACTACTGATATAAATAACAAAGAAAAAAGCAAGAGATCCAGTAGAACGGGGTGATGAAACCATGACAGCCTTTGTGAAATTCCACAACTGCTTATGCGAAGCACCTGCATTATGTATGCCATATTATTCAAAAGAATTCACATTATTCTGTGATGCAAGAGACAATTGTGCTTTCTCAGTCCTAACGAAGAGACATGGCCTAATCTGTCATTCTAGGGCATACTTCTCGGCCACTTTGGACCCAGTGGCATCCGCATTGCCAGGGAGCTTAAAATCTGTGGCTGCAACTTAGATGAGTTTGAAACAAAGTGAATATATTGTAGTGGGATACCCTTTAACAGTGTCTGTCCAACATGCAGTTGTGATTCTGCTAATGCAAACTCATACCCAATAACTTACTCCTAGTCTGCTGATTAAGAATGAGCGAGTTATACTAGGTGCAGAAAATGTAACAAAGGTCAGATGTACTGTCTTAAACCCAGCAACTCTGTTACCTGATTCACCATTCGAGTAAGTAAAAAGTGAGGTTGAACATGGTTGCCTTGACCTTAATGAGATGAGTACCAAAACACGTCCAGATATACAGGAAGAACCCTTAAAGGATGCAGAACATGAGCTGTTTGCAGATGGCTTGTGCATGCTTCATGAGGAAGGAGGACTGAGTGGTGCTTACACTGTGTGTACATTGGCTGGAATAGTCGAAGCATCCTACTTACCAGGATCAAGTCTGCACAAATAGCCGAATTGGTAGCTTTAATCAAAGCTTGCAGAATTGGGAGAAATTGGAAAGTAACCATTTACACTGATAGTCAGTATGGTTACGGGGTTGTGCACGAGTTTGGACAACTATGGATGCAAAGGCTTTCATGACTTCTTAAAAATTGACATTTTGTAAAAGAATTAATTGATGCAATTCAATTGCCAAAAGAAGTGGCCATGGTCAAGTTTGCTGCTCACTAATCTGGAACAGATAAAGTGACAGCTGGTAACCATTATGCTGACCAGTTAGCCCCACATTGAGCTAAATGCAAAATAGCAGTAAACAAGAAAATTGATGCATATAGAATCTTATGCTACTTGGGGGCGTAAGAACATTGGAGGAAGTAAGAGATTTACAAAATTAAACAGAACCAAAAAGAAAGAAGAATGGGAGAAAATGAGTTGTCAGAGAAGAGGTGATGATGGCGTAATAATCTATTTAGATGGAAGACCTGTTTTTGGACTTGGCCCTTTTTGCAGGGTCATCCCTGAACTTTTTGCCTTCCTCCTATATTTTTTCTGACCCGTTGTTGGCTGTTTTATGACTCTGGGCACTTTACCACTGCTGATCAGTGCTAAAGTGCATATGCTCTCCCTGATATAAATTAATGTATGAATTGGTGATTCCATGATTGACTGGTTCAGTTTGCCTGTCAGATGCTAGTACAGTGGACTGAGTGTGCCCAGGGCATGTAAACCAAATGCTGCTAGTGGGCTTGCAGCACTGGTTGTGCCACCCACCGAAGTGACCTGTAAAAGTGTGCCTAAGGTTTGCCATTGCAGAGCATATGTGTAGCCTTGTACTGCCATGTTGACTGGGCAAGTGTACCCAATTGCCAGTCTCTAAACCTTCCTGTTTCTTCATATCAGACACCCCTATGGTAGGCCCAACGGCAGGGTGCATTGTACATATAAGGTAGGACATGCCCTGGTATGTGTGGCATGTCCTGATAGTAAATTACAGCCATTTTCATTTTTCACTATTGCAAGGTAACATGTTCTCCGTAGGCCAGAATGGGCAGTTATATTATTACATCTTACAATCCTCAATGACTCAGAGAACATGGTAGAAAATCGAGTTTAGTATGCCTGAACTCAGAATGATAAAATACATCTTTTAGAGAAGTTGATTTTAACATTCTGAGTTTGAAAATACCACTTTTATAAAGTAGGTATTCTCTTGTCTAACTATCCAGGCCAGGTTATGTATTCCTTGTCTGGAGTTTGAGTGACAGGGCTGGGGGATTCCAGGAGACAGAATGAGTCAGCCCAGTGGTGAATAAAGAGAAATGCATCTAGATGAGAGGGAGGAGTTGCACCTGGGACCTGATTAGGACTATGCCAGCCCTCCGCAGTGCTGGCTCCACCCCCTGTGGTGCGTCTGATGTCTATCCCCTGCACTGTGAAAGGAGAGAAGGAATCTTGTCAACAAAGTGCTCCAGGGCTGGGCTTTCCCTCCACAATGCTGGCTCCACCTCCTGTGGGGCGTCAGATATTTCTGCACTGCAATGTGAAAGGAAAGAAGGAGTCATGTCAACAGGGTGCTCCAGAACTGGTTTGGACTGGGCAATGGCCCCTCTGCCTTCAGAGGACAAAGGATTTTCGGGTATAAATATTGGGACCCTGATCCCAAGAAATTAGATCACTTTTGCACTACAAGAAGAAACCTTTGCTGAGGAGAGGAACCTGAAGAAAGTGAGGAGAGACTATCCCTAAGCTGAAGTGCTGCTTGGGGGATTGGCCTGCAGTGCTTGCCTGACTGCCAAAGAAAGGAGAAAGGACTTTGTGTGCTTTATTTTCAACTTGTGAAAGATCTCCAAGGGCTTGGAAGAGAGCTTGTCCCCTGACAAAAGTATCAGGACCAGTAGATTTCAACAGCCTATATGGATTGATGCTGGAAATGCTGTTTCAGTGGCTACAGAGGCAGGGAGCTGCGACCCACTCTCACAACCAGCCCGTGTGTCCTGGGACTCCAGATTGATTTTATTCAGTTACCTGCTTGTTGTGGGTTGAAATATGTACTTGTCATTGTTTGTTTAATTTACAAGTGGGTGGAGGCATTCCCGACCAGGAGAAATGACAGTTTGACTGTGGCCTAGCTCCTTTTGAGAGAGCTCATTCCTAGATTTGGTTTTCCAGTAATGATTGAATCAGACCGAGGGTCTCATTTTAGAAGCTGCACTGTGCATACCGCCCAGAGGCATCTGCAGTGGTAGAGTAATTAAATGGCACAATCAAATCAAGACTGGGAAAACTGTGTGCATTGTCCTGATGGGACTCTGAAGCATTCCAGACAAGAATACAGGTTTGAGTCCCCATGAGATACTCATGGGAAGGGCAATGAGGCAAGCATGTATACCAGGACACAAGCTGTTGAATATATCTGATGATTTAGTATTAGAATATTGCAAAGAGTTGACTGACCAAGTGCGTTCTATCTCTCACCAGGTTGGGGACGACGCTGTTGCCAGGCAGTCGAACCATGCACGTGACCTGAATGCTAGTGATTGGGTAGTAGTGAAAGAGCACACTTGAGAATCTTGTCTAGCACCAAGGTGGGAAAAAACACATCAGTTTATATTGATTATGACAACAGCTTTGAAATGTGCATGATTGCCTAATTAGATACATGCCAGTCACTCAAAGCGGATATCAGCCTCTGATGAAACTGAATCGCAAGACGCTGAAGTGATTGAAAGGGCAGATAGTTGTACAGCTGAGTAATCACAAGTAATAGATTCTGATGTAGCTGACCAAGAACAACCTAGCACTAGTCAGGATGACTGGATCCCAATAGTGGACATACCTGAAATACCTGTGAGAACAACAAGCCAAAGATATTTAGACATACAGAGTGATAGTGAGGATGAGACAAGAATAGAAGAACGGACTCAGATTACAGAAATCAAAGCTAACATCAAATTTGAGGAGGACCAGGAAAGAGCAATGCACTCAGACAGATGAAATTAGAAGCAACACTCACAAGTGTGAGGAGGGACAGATAGGCAATAGAGAAAACGCCCAGGCAAAAGACAATCAAGAATTTGCAAGACCTGAGCGGGACCAGTAAGGACAAGAAAAACATGTTCAGGAAGAAGAAGGAGAACAAAGACAACGCAAATAAACTCCCGAACAGGGTAAGAATAGAGTAGAAGAACACATCCAGGCAGAAACTGCAAAGGTAGACCTGGGCATTCCCCCTGTAAGGTCCACTGCTGTAAAGAGCCTAGGTATCACGCTCCATACGGACCTGTCCTTAAAAACCCAGGTGGGTGCCGTGGTCTCCGCAAGCTTTTCCAAATAAGGAAAATAAAAAAAATTGCTCACTTACTCACCCAGTCTGCCTTAATCCAGGTAACTATTGCCTTGGTCATTTCCCGCCTGGACTATTCCAACAGCGTCTACCTGGGACTTCCAGTGGGCCTGTCAAAGAGACTTCAACTAGTCCAGAATCAGGCGGCTAGACTCATTTTACAACAGCCAAAATGGTCTTCTATTAAACCAGGACTAGAAAAGCTACACTGGCTTCCGATTTCCCAGCGCATAGCCTTTAAAGCTGGCTGTATCACCGAAAAAGGCCACACAAGATAAAGGCCCTGCCTTTATTCGCAGTCTGTTTTCTAAATATACCCCCTCTAGAAGCCTGCGCTCCGCTCAAAAATCCCTATTGGAGGTGCCTCGCTTTAAAAGGAAGCGACAGGGTGGCTGCTGCTTTCGCCATCTAGCAGCCTCACTTTGGAACTCCATCCCCTTACCGATTAGGCAGAGTAAGGATTTGCTCACCTTTCGTAAGGGACTAAAAACCTGGTTGTTCTCTCAAGCCTACCATTAGCCATTGTTAGCTTAGTGTTATGTTGTACGGATTCTTCACACTTCCTATAGCGCCATGAAGCCCACGGGCGTACAAGCGCTTTATAAATTGATTTTAACATAACATAACATAACATAACAGGTAATAAGCCCTGGACAAGGTGAGATAGAGAGAAATTTTGAAGACAAGAATAAGCAAGTTGTGCCACAAATCAACGAAAATAAAAGAGCATTTGAAGTAAGTGAACGCACAGTGCCAGCTAAGAGACTCGGAAAAGGTGATAATTTGCCTAGTGTTATTAAAATACTGAAATATCGCCTTAAAACAGTAACTGAAGAACCAGACCATGTAGATGAAGTGACAAGTCAAACTGGACTGTCAACATCAAAGCCTAAAAGGAGAAGTCCACTTTTAAAAAGACTGAATAATAAATTCAAGGGTCCTGAATGGGCATATGTGATTCTTAAGGACTTTGAGAATTTAGAGATAGGTGGAGACAGTAATGAAGAATTAAGTGCTGAACGAATGGACGAAAAAGTGAGACCAACTTGAAATAATTACATTTTACATTTTGTATTCCATACAAGTTACAAAGAGGGGAATAAGTCTCCTTAGTCAGAAATGGCTGGTAATAGAGCTGCTGGTAAACCGAAAAGAAATTGTGTAAAGACATGTTGTAGAATATGCATATGTAGTATGTGCATATTCATAGTGCATATAGTATAGTATATAGTGTAGGATAGTATAGTATAGTATAGTATAGTATAGTATAGTATAGTATAGTATAGTATAGTATAGTATAGTATAGTATAGTATAGTATAGTATAGTAGCATATTCATAGTGCTCATAGCATGGTTAGGACTGAGAATAGCCGTACCTTATCTAATGGCTGCAAGAAAAAAGAATGACACAAATACACATGGAAAGGTAGCTAACCTTAAACACAACAGTGTAGAATTAGAAGCACCAGATGAGACAGAATTACACCACAGTATAAATAGAAATTAGACGGATTTAAATGTTTTTGCTAATCTGTTAGTACATTATGTAGAAGCAATGGAAGTTAGTGATTGTTATGTTTGTATGAAATTACCGACATCAGTAGCAGAAGGAATGACATATCATCATTTACCACTGCCCTATGGCATTTCATGTAATATTCTAGCTAGTTTATTCTATAGAACTGGATAACTTCAATATTATTATTCTAGCCTAGATGTAATTTTTTCTGAAATACCCCTGCGTAGAAACATGAACCCTGTCCTTAGCAGTAGAGATTCACCATTCATGGGTGAATATTTTCTAAGAATGAAAACTATAGAACATATAAATTAACATGCAAGTTACATGAAGAAGAAAATATATTTTTGAATTTAGTAGAGAAAAGGAGACTGGATTTCCATAAAAGGGCTACTGAACCAAAACCTCAAATACCCAAATGGGGTCAGAGGGAGGATTTTATTACAACTGGCAAGATTCATGCTGCTATGTCCCTGGATCTTGAAAAGAAGGGGAAAATATGTCTCCATAGGTTAAAAACAGACTACAACAATGTGTTTATTGGTTCCAGTAAATGTGAACACAACTTTCTAATAATTGGGGGTTGGGGACTAAAAGGGGGAACTGATCCAGTATTTCATGGAATCTTTTATATTTGTAAAAATAAAGCTTACTTTAAGCTGCCTGATCATTGGTATTGGAGTTGCTATTTTAGAACAGTATTCCCAAAGGTATACCATGTAAAATGAATCACTGGAAGCAATGAAGATAATAATGGACTCAATCAAAAGAAAAGGGCTAGTTTTTCAGAAATTGTAGGAGATATATTCATTGCATTGATACCTTCAGTGGGAGCATTCTGAATACAACAATAATTTGTAAATTGTCTACAGTGGTCGATCGACTGACCCTGCGGTTGGATTTTTAGTGATCAATACCAAGCTAGTTGCAGTAAGATCAATGGTTTTGCAAAATCGACTTGCTCTTGACATATTATTGGCAAAAGAGGGTGGAGTCTGTAAAATGTTGATGGCGCAACAGTGCTGCACCTACATACCTGACAAAAGTATTGAAATTAGTAGATATGTCAGGAATATTACTAATTTGGAGGAAGAATTGAAACCAGTGGAGGTTGATACTGCCTTGAAAAGGCTAACTGATGGTCTCTCTTCTGTAGGTAGTTGATTTTCTAATGTTGGAAGACATATTGTAGGTAGAAAACTGATGCCAATAATGGGAATAACAGTATTAGTATTAATTGTAGTGATTTGGTGCAAGTGCTGCAGACACAGAAAATGATATGCAGTGAATGAAAAGGGAAGGAAAAGAAAATTTGATGAATACAACTTGAAGAACTGAAAGGAGATATATACAAAATAATGAAAGGTTTCCAAAGAAAAGGGAAAAGGGAAATACAAAAATGATAGAAGAAATTGAAATGGGAAACTGCTAAAGTTGGCATCTGGTTAATTAATTAGTGAAGGCATATAATGCCATCAAAAAGGGGATTGATGGAGCAAGGTTTCATACACATCAAGCTTGTTTGGATTCAAACCTCTCGAAATACCATGTAATAAAGTTAACCAACATGTTTTGTAGTACTAATAATGCACAACATGACATTTCTGTATCTAGGGGAAGATTGTTTATGTGCTTTACTAACTAGTAACCCGAGTGTCTTAATATGGCTGCCAAAAACGCGGGAACTCATCTGTGCATGCGTCTACTGCATCTACATAGTATGATGTGCTTTGCTTTTGGAGGGAATTTTCTGCAGCTGCACAGTAGTGCCAGATATGGCCGCTTTGAAGCTCACCTGCTAATGCATATGCTTCTGCCTAAACTAAACCTCGTGTGTTTTTCTTAACTGCTAATGCAATAGATAAAATACATCAATGGGATTAGAGTTGGAATAAGTGGTATACTGTGCGTTCATTTATTTTCGTATTCTAGCGTGTCTTTCTTTGACTTTATATTTCTGTGCACACTTGAACTTTGAAAACCTTGAAGTCATGGCATTGAAAGACTGCCAAGTCCCATCCTACCAGCAATGCACCTGAGAAACTCACCTCTTGACCCGAAAAGAGGAAGACGGTTAGAATAAATTATTATACATTGTATAATAAAATAATGTGAATGGTGCTGGGAGGATTAAAAGCATGGGAAATAAAATTATGGGTGGTAACATAGAACAATTAAGTTAATGAAAATGATTTCATACTAGTATGGTGTGATGACCTCTCCCCGTCCCACTGTCCAATCAAATGAAGGGAATACACGAATATTGAAACATTGGGGTGGCACATACCCTGGAATTTGGTATAAATAAGGTAGGCTCAGTCAGTTAGATGGTCTGACTTGTCATAGACCTGTCTCTAACCCAACGTATGCTGAAGGAGAATCGAGAGCAGAGGGCTGGTTAAGCACTCTGACAGAAGAATCAGGAATTTGCTGAGGGAAAAGAATCAATCCACCCAGCTGGGGTCCGAGAGTAGCATTAGGGAGGGGTGTAACACTGGTGTTGCACTTAGAAGAGGTTACCTGTCCTGTCCTGCACCTGTCCTGACCTGTTGGCTCCTGTCTAGTATGGAACCCTTTCTTTCCAGCCTTTTGGCCGGGGTTGGTCCTCGCACCATTCTAGGTAAATATAAATCTGTGTGGTATGTCCTTGTACTGTTTTGCCTTCTCCACCCTTCCCAATGTCTAAAATTTTAACTAAGTCTCCAAAGATTATTGCTGTGGTCATTATTCTTATTTTTGAGAAATCGCTGATTAGTATGTACTGGTATTTGACTCAAAAAGTACTGCATAGATAAAGGTTTTAAAACTTTCCTGAGTCTGTGGTTATTCCATGAAAATACAAATAATTGTTTTAGTTATACCTATTATTATAACTTCCTGATCCAATCCCCTCAATAATTGCAGTGACAAGGAATTGGTAAGTTATGGTTTACAGGTATATGTTGTTATAAGGTAAATAATTCCTGATTGGCAGCAGCAAGAAATAGATTACCGGCTTATTGTGTGTATATTTATGGGCCCATGTGAGTATGTTGTGATATGAGTAAGCTAAGCTGGTAATCCCGTGCCATCAGTACCATCAACAAATGATTTATAACGTAACTAAAGTCTTGTCACCCTTTACACATGGTGACCCTCAAAACCTTCCATTAACGTCAATGCTTTTTAATGAGATGCTATCATGTATATTGGTCCCAAGATGGCTGCCAAACACATCTTGGATGAAGTGCTGACAGCCAATCAGATCTCACAATGAGATGTGTAGTTAGACTCCGCCCAGATATATAAAGGTATTTTTCCTTTAATATTTAAAAAACTACTGAACAGATTTACACCATTTAACAAAAGAGCTCTTTCTGAACCAAGATCTACCTTTTTGCCAGATTTGGTGTACTGCGGTTCAGCAGTTCGGGCTGTAGCTTTGTCTAAAGTTTCCTATGGAATTAACATGGGGAAAACGCAATTTGGGACCCTTTTTTTTCTCGGCCCCAGCTTGACGAATCGGCCCTAAACTTTCAAGACAAGAGCCGACGGGAGCGGGTCAATTATTTGAAAATGTCGCCAAAATTCATCAACCTGCGCCCAAGGTATAGGGAAAACAAAACCGCCAGTAGGTAATGTATATATATATTCACAGAAAAAAACATAGTTTTCAGGGGTGTTATAGTTAGCTGGACATTTCACTCACACAAAACCATAGAAATTCCTCTGTTATAGTTAGTTCTGCTAACTATAACCCGTGTACCCGCAATGCACTGCTCATTATGTCACATATTACATCCTTCATGACATGTTCAGTGACATCACTGATGACAACACAGTGAATGTGGTTTAGTTTGAAATTGAAATGTGTATTATTTATATACAAATCTGTATTGAAGATTGAGTGGATATGTAACTGTCTGGATTAGTAACTAAACTATGCGAGTGTGTGCATCACTGTCTCTGTTGTTGTATAACATGCTGCATCATTTGATCACTAACTACACAAGTTTGTATATTAGTTATTGATTAATTGGGTGAGTATTTGTATGGGACACTGAGTTTGTGTGTGGTTGGATGGGGTGTGTGTAACTATGCATAGATGTATGAATGGTTGATTGACTAGGTGTATAGGTTTAAGAGTGCATGTGGAAACAGTAGTTTTGGTGTATTTTTTGTGTGTTGATGAGTGAATATATGTTTTAGTTGTACATCTTCAACAAAGTAAAATAATAAAAGACATTGTATGTGAGAGTTGGTGTATATAAATAAGTATATGTAAGAGTCAGTGATTGTGAGAGTAAGTATATGAATGAGTGTATATTTGTAATGGTGATTTTTTAACATATTAACTATGAGTTAGTATGTGTTTGAATAAATGAGGTGTTGTGTGTATAATTGTGTAAGTGAGTAAATGTAAGTGTGATTAATTTTTTCCGGAGTGAGTAGGATAACTGCCTAACTGACTAAGATGACTGCTGATGTGTCAATGTCCATATATGTGTATAAGTGCATTTGATAAAGTTCTATTAATTAGTGACTGCATGTATAAGTCATTCTGTTGTTGAATGGGTAGTTGTGTGTGTGTAGACTTAGGAATCAGTGAGTGGGTATATAGTAACTGGTATTGGTGTGCCAATGGTTTCAAATATGGTACTCTGTATTTTACAGTGAGTGATGAAAAGTTATACTAGTGTATGATGAGGCGTTTCAGATTGTTATGTGAATGATGTCATCAGTGATGTGATCAGTGATGTCATTTGTCATGAATGATGTAATATGTGACATCATCAGCAGTGCATTGCAGGTGCCCAAAGTATAGTTAGCAGAATTAACTATAACGGAGGAATTTTTATGGTTTTGTACGAGTGAAATGTCCAGCTAACTATAACACCCCTGAAACCTATGTTTTTTTCTGTGAATTTCTAAGGTTTTTTAAATGCTTAATTCAAACTTTAACATCTCTGAAAGCTATGTTTTTTTCAGTATATTTCAAAGATGTTTTAAAGGCTAATTTTTAAGTGTAATAGTAGTTATACCTATTTTTTCGTACTGATTTTCTACAGTTCTTTAACTGTTTATTTTCATAAATATTTTATTCATTAAATAACATTATATATTTTTCAGAACATTGCACAAAAAAACTTTAATTCAAAATGATTTTTTAATTTTATTTTAATATATTTATAATATTTTCTTTTTTTCCAATTTTTTTTCGGAGTCGCGCACCTAAAGCTTACAAATCACTGTGGGTGCGCGGATTCTAGCCACCATTTTAGAAAAGCTGCAAAGGATCCGCATACAGTGTGCGACGGCTGCGTGTTTTTCCGTGATATCATATACATTTACTATTACGTGATGTGCGCGATTGGTATGCGACCAGTCCGCGACTCCTGCTCGTGCGCATTCATGACACATGCGCATAACAGTACGCAATGCTTGTGCAGTGGGGGGTCCCCCCTGACATCATATACGTGCTGGGGCGCGGTGGGTGTGTGATGCCCGCAGAAAAAAAATATGTTCTAAAACGATATGTATGTGTCTTTAATATACATATTAGGGAAAGAGATTATCTAAGATATTCATAAAAATAATATATTTGTACTTATAATAAACATTATTTTTCAATATATTTTTGCGATGGCACGTCGGGTGCGTGCTTCGTGAGCGTGGATCTCATGTGACCTAAAAAAAAAGAATTCATTAGTTCATAACATTTCACACTGTAACTATTGAAGGAACCCACACATTTTAAACATTCTTGTTGGAGCATCTTCAGAGAGACATCTCTTTTCCTATAAGAACCCTTTTTGCTTGTTTTTTGGTGTTTTCCAAATCATATCAAGCAAAATGGCATCTGGACAGGAGCAGCAGCAGGAGTAAGTATCTTCTGAAGAAGAATTCTTGCAGGAGGACCCACGTCCACAGAGGCCGGAATCTGTTGTGTGGAAATTCTTCACTTTTCCACCTGGAGAGAAGAAAGTAAATGCAAGAAAGTTGACGTGCAAAATTTGTGACCGAGTCCTGTCAAGAGGCAGTGAAAAAAAATACTCTTGTGACACTGCTTTTATGTACAAGCATCTCCGGACCACACATCCTCTTAATCTTGCTCGGGAGGAAATGAGGCGAACTTCTTTGAACCCCTCACCTGCTGTGGCAAGTGCGTCTGGAGCGTCCTCAGGAACACCTGCAATAGAAATTAGGCCAGAATTCACCTTTCTCAAGCAACACTGCGTGAAGTGTAAGAAACTTATATGCTTGGGTGAGCAGTTGGAGGATGCAACACAACCATCGTTGTTAATTTGTTTTTGTTGTTGTTTTTGGAATGATAAGTAATTTCAAAGGTTTCATGTTTTATTCGTTCTCTTTTTTGTTAATTTTTTGAAAAACACCAAAACCAATACAAAATTGTTCAAAAAAATAAAATAAAATAAAATACAAAAGATAAAAAAGGTCTTATTAGAACTACCTTATCTGGTTAAAGAAATAACTATAATTGCAAGGTAATGTGTGAAAGTGTGTTTGAATCTATGTATACAGCATGATTGACTGAAAGAATGCATTAATAGTGTATGGTGAATTTATAGGTGAAGATTTATGAGGAAGTACTGAAGCGTGACACTGCAAGCACTTTAGCTGCACTGCACTGTGGCACTTCCAAAGCACAAGGATGTGGACATATGTATATGAATATTTTGCAACTCTGTGCTCCCCTCTGCACTGCTGCACAAACTGCAGCCATGCGGTGACACAGGCACCGTTGCACCATGGTGCAAGGATTTCTGTGTCAAGCGGAGATTGTTTTGTGCAGGAAGGGACACCTTCCTGTACAAAAACAATCAATAAAGGCATTTTCCTCTTTCAATGTATGCTGTGGAATGCAGCATGCATTGAAAGAGGAAAAAAGATGAGAAATTAAAACAATTCTCCTTGTTGCTCCTTGCTACACCAACTTTCACACACATCTCCAGATTTACCATTTCTCATAAATCTGGAGATGTGTCTTGTTCTATGGGTTATGTGTGGGAAAACCCACAGCAACACCTATGGAACGGCCCCTTCAATGCAAAGTTCTGTGTATGAAGGGTTCGTATTTACAAGTAGAGGAAAAACCATGCAGGGTGGCTTTTCCTCACCCTGTAAAAATGAAGGAGTGCCTGGCGCCATCACTATGTTACAAAAAGTGACGTACTGGTGGCGCAGGGTGCTTGTAAATCTGCCTCATAAGTGCTTAGGTATTGGCAGACTGATACAATAAGAACATAGTGCTGGATGGGTAATTGAAGACTGACAGGAGGTATCCTACTCTGCATGAGTACTACTTCAGTATTAAATGGAGTGGACCAATAGTATGTATCTGCTTAGAGATTTGTAGGGAATATGCACAGAATATTTTATGTGTACTTGTGTTGGTGCCTAGGTCATTTTATAAGAATACCACTAGTAACCGGAATGATGACAGTGCTGCAAACAGAGTGAACACTTAATTTATAAGTGCCTACGTATTGGTGGAGTGATAGGATAAGTAGATAGTGGTAGATAATCAATCAATCAATCAATCATATCATTTGTAAAGCGCACTCCTCACTCGTGAGGGTCTCAAAGCGCTGGGGTGGGGAATGCGGCGACTGCTCGAAAAACCAGGTCTTGAGGAGGTTTCTGAATGTTAGCAGGTCTTAAGTCTGCCATAGGTGGATGGGGAGGGTGTTCCAGGTCTTGGCGGTGAGGAGGGAGAACGATTTGCTGCCGGAGATCGCTCTTTGGAAGCGGGAGAAAGCAGCGAGGGTGAGGCCGGTGTAGTGGAGCTGGCGGGTTGGGGTGTGGAAGCTGAGTCATCATTGGTCCGGTTTTGTGGAGTGCTTGGTGTATATGGGCGAGGAGCCAGTGCAGGTCTCTTAAGTGGGGTGTGATGTGCCTGCGGCGAGTGATGTCGAGGATCAGGCGTGCAGAGGCGTTCTGGATGCATTGGAGCGTCTCAGGAGTTTGGACGAGGCTCGTGAATAGAGGGCGTTTCCATAGTCCAACCTGCTGCTGACGAGGGCCTGGGTGTCTGTTCTTCTCGTTTCAGTGGGGATTCACTTGTAGATCATGTTGAGCATGCGGAGGGTGTTGAAGCAGGTGGAGGAGACGGCGTTGAACTGTTTAGTCATGGAGAGGGTGGAGTCGAGGATGACCCCCAGGTTGCGTGCGTGGTCGGTGGGTGTTGGAGCAGTTCCCAGTGTAGTTTGCCACCAGGAGTCATCCCAGGCCGAAGGGGTGGATCAAAGGATGAGGACCTCCTTCTTGTCTGAGTTTAGCTTAAGTCGACTGTTCCTCATCCATTCAGCGATGGCCTTCATACCTTCGTGAAGGTTGGTTTTGGCAGTGTGGGGTCCTTGGTGGGGGAGAGGATCAGCTGGTTGTCATCGGTGTAGGAGATGATGTTCGTAGTGTGTGGTGGGAGATGATGTCGAAGGCGGCTGACATGTCCAGGAGGATGAGGGCCGCCGGTTCTCTGTTGTCCAGCAGGGACTTGATGTCATCGGGTGCCCCGATGAGGGCAGTCTCGGTGCTGTCGTTGCTGCGGTACCCGGACTGGGAAGGGTCCAGGATGTTGTTCTCCTCGAGGTAGCAGGTCAGTTGTTGGTTGACCTTTGCCAGGAGCAGGGAGATAGGCCGGAAGTTTTTGAGGTCCTTGGGGTCAGCCTTGGCTTTCTTGAGTAAGGCATTGATCTTGGCTTGCTTCCTGCTCTCTGGGAAGGTTGCTGTCTCAAAGGAGGTGTTGATGACTTTCTGGAGATGGGGTGCAATAGATGTGCTGGCTTTGTTGAAGATGTGGTGTGGGCATCGGTCTGACGGAGATCCGGAGTGGATGGTGTTCATGATCTTGATGGTGTTGTTGTCATTGATGTTGGTCCAGGAGAGCAGGCGTTTGGTGTGGATGGTAGTGAGGAAATATAAATTTTTGGTCAAGTTATGTTCCCTATCGTGTACCCCACCGTCTCCATGTACTAGCTTAAAGTGCATGTAACTTCCCTCCTATGCCAGCTATGAAGACGCAAATACATTTGCGTCCAACGTTAACATGTCCTCTTTCAGACCCACCCAGAATGGGTTGAATAGTCCGTTCCTAAGTATGCCATGCCAACGTCTTTTTGTGGTGTACTTTACACGTTTTTCAGCTCTGGCGAAGCAGGCCCTGAATTCTGCCATCGAGCCTTTTTCCGCTTTCTGACTCTGAAAGCCTCAGCCCAGGCTGTCTCTGTACCCGTGACCTCTGCCTTACTCCCTGCGCGGCTCACCGCGTTTAGCTCAGCCTGCTGCCTGCCAAGACTGAATTCAACCTTCAAGTTATCTGTTCCGCTCTCCCAAAATGCATTCCTGCCTACTAGTTTAAGTAAACATCCCCCCAGCTGCAGAGCGAAGGGCCCGGCCTTACTGTCTCCGTGCAAGTAATTCATAGCCTCTGTTACCATGGCAGGCCCATGCCCCTCGCATCTCATGCAGACACTTAGGCGCTTATACACGCACTCACAGTCAGTATAGAATAGCTTCTGCCCCAGAGACCTTTTCCGTCCCGATAATATGGTTCCCAAACATCAGATATCAGATATGATAGAGGTACGAGTTGATCTGACATGCCAGACTTCTGTCTCTTTCCGCCATTGTAAATGTCAAGTCCCCTGCACCCTCCAGTTTCACGTCAATCACACGTCATGCAGCTGCGCGCGCATCCAGGCCTCAGATTTCTGCTGACATTGCAAGATTCTGCTTTTTGTTGCCACCCACTTATGACACCTACTTATGACGTTTCTAACACACACCTCTATGTTCACGCCTAGTTCACGCCTTCTAATTACGTATCATTACCACGTGTGTGTTTTATCTTGTTTCTCTCAGCTGTTACGCCTACTGTATTGGTTTCTATAATGTAACTTAAGTATATAAGCTATGTATTGTCAATAAAATATTGCTCTATCCCTTCCTGCACCCCAGTGGTGGCAGGAACAAGATATCCGGTCATGACCATTCCTTTTTAAGGAATAAAACCCCTAAGAACTCTAACACCACGGACTCTGCCTTTTTTCTTTCCGATTGAGTTATTATTGATTAAGTACTTACCTGCATAGAAATTAGGACGGTAAATCAAATATTTACCACATTATTTTGGCGCCCGAATAGGGACCCCTCCCCCACCCCACGCGCCGTTGGTGCGTTGCAAGCTCTGTCCCCTGCCATCAGTTAGACGGAAACTACGCGTACTGGCAGGATTTCCTGTATCTCCCTCTGGCCCACGGAGGCGACGAAGACTGCAATCAGCACCCAGACGAGGCGGTGAGGAGCGCGGAGGATCCCGACCAGAGCCTAGTCGAAAGAAGCAAGGTCCGAGGTGTCAAGAGGCCCACCAGTTTTCCGAAGTATCAACGTGTCGAATCGAGTCGAGTCCGGTCCAGTCTAGTCGAGTTTTCCGAGGCCTTCTGTTTTCCGTGCTTCCCGGTGAGTACCATTGCTGGGACGTATCTAGACGGGTTTGGGTACACAAATTCGGTCTGCACTGTTTTAGACAGTGTATCTGTACTGTTTAGCAGTATATCAGTTATCCTAGTTCTTGCACTGTTCTCAGCAGTGCATCTGTGCTGTTTAGCAGTACATCCAGTATAGGGGGTAGTCATATATGTTTCAAATGTATTTTTATGTGTTTAATGTCGTGGTATGAGTGACTGTTTCTAATGTGCATTATTGTGTTCTGGTGTAACTAATTGTGTTCAGAGTCAGAATTAAACAGCTAGGATTGAGCATTCAGTACTAAGTAGACAAGATGCCGTTTTTCAATAAGTTAAAACAGATAGGAACTAGAAAAGGGATACTAGAGGAAGAAATTCCTATCCCCCCTAGGGACACTCCTGGAAACTTCATGTATCAGAAACATGGCATAGACGCCATATTGTATCTAGATTTATGGGCCGATTATACTAAGCATCTAGACGAAAGACACAGATGGCCTGTTACCGGAACATGGGATGCCGAGTGCATCATGAAGGTAGAAGAAGCATTATGGAAAAAGAAAGCCAGACAATCTCAGAAAGACGCCATAGAATTTTGGCGTAAAGAATCACATAAACGTGCTGAAAAAGCACTCCGTAGAGAAGACAGACATAGAGAAGAATCAGATAAAGCCATAGAAAACGAATTAGTTACTGAAGGGATTCGAGTAGACCGCGCAAGAAACAATCTTGTAAATGGTATGTACTTAGTAGCCGAAGGTACGCCTGAGGCCACTTCAGAAATGCCGAAAAATCTGCCACCACCATTGGTTCCAATTAAAGTAAAACACAGGACTACTAAAGACATCTTTCTGAATTCCTATCTAAATGATGTAGCACCCGCTTACACCAATCCACCTGCCCGCGTCCCGCCTACTGACGGTGACGGAGGTGGCAACCCGCCCCAAGATCGTATTTTGTCTCTACCGCAACAAGGTTCTCCCGTCCGACAGCCTGCTCCTCCACCTCCACCACTCCCCCCACCTAAAACTAATATATCAAATCCGCTTGCGCTAGATCCTACTAAAAGACAAGTTCAAGTACAGATACAGACTCCACAGAGAGATAATGCTCAAGCCTCCGCCTCAGGAGGTGCGACCGGGGGTTACCAGACCCCGCCAGCAACACACAGATTAAACCTTAGGGACATGCAGAAGCCCTTTACATTCCAATCACCCCGTCTCGACATACTCAAAGAACCGCTTCAGGTTTGCAGATACGATCCAGTACCCGGTAAGGACGATAGGATGTTGATAGCATCGCTACGTTTACGACAAGCTACAGATTACCTAGTGTTATTCGCAGGAATGAAAGAGCACCTAGATAGGATATATCATTTTGTCCGGACTGGGGAAAACCCTGAAAGTATTAAGGAGGCCATGGCACATCAGAAAGTCGACACTCAAGCATATATACTACGTTTTTTCATAAATTGCTTAATAAGAGAACGAGACAGGCCTGAGACAGAACAGGATGAAATGGATGCCCTAACAAAGTGGGGTCAAAATATAGCCGAAGGAAAGCATGATAAACAGAATTGCATAGCCAGTATGTACAGGAAAATAAGAAGAGCAGTAATAGAAGTACACGAAAATGAGAAAGAAGGAGCTTCCTCTGAGGAGGAGGAAGGATCTGGAGAACCAGAAAAGACTACAGACACGATAGCGTATGTAGGTAAAGGAACTTATCTTAGGAAAGGCATTCGTCCAGAAAGCAAGAGAGTCTTCCTCTCTGGCATAACAAAACCGAATTCTCCTGAACATCAGTTTCAAGAGACTGATAAAATGCTTCGAGAACGAATGGGGTACCATGTACTAAATTCTATGGATGAACAAGAACTAGCCCGGTCAGCTGTACTATGGGCTGACAATCCGAACATATACAATGATGACACAGTAGCGCAGACATTTCTGAACCTTTCCCCAGACGAGCAGAAATTAGCAGGTGTATACATGATTCAGCACCTCCTCACGTTATTCAGACATCAACATTCTGACCCAGGTCCCTTACACGATACATTAGAAGCACTACTCATGGATAGATGGAGAGGCCTAAGTACCAAGTTAATTCAAATAATTCTAGAACAACGGCACAGATATAACACGTTCTTAAGCTCCGAATACGTTCCCGCTCCGCCCCCAGAAAGAAAAATGTATCATATGGAGCGTCTGCATGGCATTGAAAGTCAGAACCCCTTACGAGAAGTACACCCAGTCATGGGTACTGATAACGCCCTGAAACGTGTGTATGTACACACACCTCTGACCAAATTAGAACTATTGGAAATGAAGAAATTAGTACCCTGTCACGATAAAGACCCTGCAGGTTTTCACAGAGAACTTAAAGACATGTTACTGATGGGAGATTACACATATGAAGATATTATGAAAATGTTAAAGGTACTGCTGCCCACGGGCATCTACGAGAAGCTGAAGGAAAGAGAATGGGAGGTGGGAGATAAAAAGATTGTGTGGACAGAAATAGAGGACGAGGAGAAACTTCGTACCCCTGGGCTAGGCCTTGGGGAGAAAACTAAAGCATTACCAGGTTTAATAGTACAGGTTCTGCCAAGATTACTGACAACTAGAAAGGAAGACTGGGACGCAATTTCGGCCTGTAAACAGAAACACGATGAAGATACTAGTGACTTCTATTCAAGATTCGAGAAATGTTTTATTATCAATAGTGGCCTTAAGCCGAGTAGCGAGTCGTACCCGCATCTTTTTGTATCAAAATTAGTCGAGAATTCCCTGCCATTAGTTAAGAACCGCGTGTACAAAGTTGAAAGTACTTGGCAAGCAAATACGCCATCTCAGATGTTACAAATGTTACAATACCATCAGAACAGAATTAGAGAAGAACAGGATCAGGAACAGAAACGCATGAAAGACACGAAAATGAAAATGTTAGTGGCCCAGTCGGTTCCAGCCGACGGTCAGAGAAAGGGTACGACCCAGACAGGTCACGCCGCAGCTCCCGTTAAAGGGACATGCAATTATTGCAAGCAGCCAGGTCACTACGTACATGAATGCCCAGTTCTGAAACATAATATATCCACAGGTAAAACTAAAGAAAGACCGCATCCACCTAGACAAAATCAGACTCAGCAACCGACTTCACAGAATATACAGCCCATGCAGAATACACAGCCTATGCATGTTTCACCACATGCAGCACAGACAGTAGCGGTACCACAGAGACAGTCACAGTCACAGCCACAGCCCATTGCCGCGACTCAGCAAGTCTCGCAGCAGATGTACCAGTATGCCCAATCTGATTACCCCGATTATCCACGATACACATGAAACAGCCTAGAGAGGGAGGGTGGCTTGCCTCTTATTGAAATTCCTGTAGATCAAGAGGGTCCTTATGTACACAGTCAAGTATTGGGAAAAGACAGAAAGTTTTTAATTGACACAGGGGCAAGTCGCACCACAATCAGCCATGATGAAGTCCCAGGGGCACCCCTCTCAGGCTCACAGAATGTTTCCCTTGGTTTTTCAGGACAGCCTATTGTAAATGAGGTATCGAAACCCGTCCCCCTGGTTGTGGGTCCATTATCACGTGTTACAGACTTGTTACTTACCAAATCTTGTCCAGAAAATCTGTTAGGAATAAAAACATTGAAGGCTCTAGGAGCTGTGATCTGTTGTTCTCCGGAAGGAGTTAGACTTTTCTTAAGAGACTTTAAGGGTCATTATGTATTACGAGAGTTTGATGTCAGATTGAAAAATGTACCGGATCACTTATGGGCAAAAGGCCCAACTGACGTAGGTTGTATGCACATTACACCATACCGTGTTACACTCAAACCAGGTGTTGTTCTACCCAGAATCAGACAATACAAGTTACCACCCGATGCTGTAGTGGCTTTACTGGAAATCATTGAAGAGCTCATCGCCCAAGGAGTGGTCGTAGAGACCGACTCCAATATCTGTAATTCCCCTATCATTCCGATTCTTAAACGTACTGATCCCAATGCACCGCCAGTATATCGGCTGGTGATTGATTTAAGAGAACTGAATAAATGTATTGTTCCACAGTACCCTGTGGTTCCCGACATCTCGTCCCTATTGACTGCTATTGATTCAGAAGCAACGTTCTTTACTGTAATTGACCTCAAGAACGCCTTCTTCAGTGTACCTATTGACCCAGAGAGCCAATATCTCTTCGGATTCAGTTTAAATGGACGAAGTTTCAAATTTTCACGCGCACCTCAAGGATTCACAGAAAGCCCCAGCATCTATAGCCAAGCACTGAAAAGACAACTTGATTGTATCATAATGCCAGTTAACACTGCCTTACTGCAATACGTCGATGATCTGCTGATCACCGCACGAAGTGAGCCCGAATGTGAACAAGCATCACTGACAGTTTTACATTTTCTGGCCGACAAGGGACACAAGGTGTCTCCTTCGAAGCTACAATTCTGTGTTCAGCAAGTTGTGTACTTGGGTCACTTGCTGTCCAAAGTGGGGAGACAGCTCACTCCCGATCGCATTCAGTTAATTGTAAATATGCCACAACCCCAGACACAAAAGGAAGTGCGGGCCTTTATAGGCCTCACCTCGTACTGCAGACAATGGATTCCCCAGTATGCATTTCTAGCTAAACCACTGATTCAGTTAACAACACAGGAGGCAGCGACTTCGACTGCCCTCCCTTGGACTCAGGAACATACACAGGCTTTTGAGGAATTAAAGAAAGCTTTATGTCAAGCACCAGTTCTAGCGACACCATGTTACAGCAAACCGTTCACACTTTTTGTTACAGAACGTGATGGTACAGCATTGTCTGTCCTCACTCAAGACCAAGCAGGTTCACATAAGCCTTGCGCTTATTTTTCAAGTACATTGGATTCAGTAGCCCAGGAACTCCCTGCGTGCTTGAAGTCAGTAGCAGCAACAGCACTAGCAATCAGACAGAGCGACTCAATTGTTTTAGGACATCAATTAACAGTACAAGTTCCACATTCTGTAGAGGTTCTTTTAAACAGAACTCAGACTCAGCACTTGACTATAGCACGACTGACAGGTTATGAATTGACACTATTCCAGCCACACATAGAAATCAGACGCTGCAGCATTCTGAATCCCGCAACATTGTTACCTACAATTATGACAGATCCAGCCCCGCATGATTGTATAGAGATCATTAATGCAGTAACAAAGCCTCGACGAGACTTAACAGATGTCCCACTGACAAATCCAGACCTGACACTTTACGTGGACGGTTCATGCATGAGAACAAGTACAGGAGAATTAGTGGCCGCGTATGCAGTGACCACTGAAACTGAAGTTAAAGAAACACATCGTATTGACACACTGTCTGCTCAAGCGGCGGAGCTCATCGCTCTGACCCGAGCTTGTATACTAGCCAAGAACAGAAATGTTAACATATACACTGATTCCCGTTATGCGTTCGGAGTCGTACACGACTTCGGAATGTTATGGCAAGAACGAGGTTTCTTGACCTCTCATGGTGCCAAGATACAACACGGTCCCCTCATTCAAGCACTGTTAGAAGCAATACATTTGCCCTCAGGCATATCCGTCATGAAGTGTAAAGCACATACTAAAGTTACGGATTCTGTTTCCCAGGGTAATGACCTGGCAGACCAGACAGCAAAACATACAGCATTGACTCACACCCAGACTACCGATGTGACAAAGACAATAGTACCAACACAGTGTATGTCAGTCCGGGATCCCACCCTAGATGTAATCGATATCCAGACACATGTTACTTCAGATGAAATAAAGAAATGGACTGAACTAGGAGGGATCCAGACAGATCAAGGATGGGTCACGAAGGGAAAATCTACATGGTTTCTCCCCGACTCAATGGTTCAAATCATGATAAATACAGCACATAGTCCGGCACATCTAGGAGAGAAAGCTATGTTAGACAGTTTACAGAATCTCTGGTACAACAAACACTTACGAGCAGCAGCAAAACAGAAAGTGCGTACTTGCATGATTTGTTGTCAGTTCAACCCCGGTAAAAGCGTTCCTGTAGAGCAAGGTGGATTCCATCCTCCCGATCACCCTTTTGAAGTCCTCCAGATGGATTATATCCAGATGGACCGTTGTCGAGGATTCAAATATGTCCTCGTAGTTGTTTGTGCACTTTCCCGTTGGACCGAAGCATATCCAGTCCCAGATTACACTGCCCCGACCAATGCCAAGCAGCTGGTTCGAGAATTCTTCCCACGGTACGGCTTGCCTCGTGTCGTGTACTCAGATAACGGACAGCCGTTCTCATACGAACTTATGAGGCATGTTTCCCTTCTGTTAGGATATCAGTGGAGATTCCATTGTGTCCGACATCCCGAAGCCGCAGGCCTTGTAGAAAGGCATAACCAGACACTAAAGACTCGCCTTGCCAAAGGTTGTAAAGAGAAAGGGGTCGACTGGATAGTCGCCCTGCCAGTTGCATTATTCTACATGAGAATGGTTGCCCATTCGAGATCAGGACTATCCCCGTACGAAGTGGTCTTTGGTAGACCACCGAATATGTGGGGGACGCCCATGCCTAAGAAAATTACTGATGTCGATTGTAATATGCTGACAGATTACCTTGCCTCCTTGATGTCTGCACTCCAATCATGTCGTTCACAGGTTGCTGCAGCCTTCCCTGACAACACTGATGTAAAGCCACACGATGTCCGACCAGGGGACATTGTCCTAATTAGGAACTTCGACAGGAAAAGTCCGCTGGAGCCCCGCTGGAAAGAGCCGAAGACCGTCCTTCTTACTACGAAGACCGCGATCAAGGTGGAAGGCAGAAAGGGGTGGATCCATACGAGTCATATTAAAAAGTGCAATGAACTGAAACCAGACCCAGACTCGTCCACCCCCTCCAAAGACTGTATCGAACGAGAGAAAACTCCCCAAGAGGAGTACAGACTGAAACTTCGATCTAGCAAGTCAGACAGTTTAATTGTTTAAGTCCTCCCATAGGTGAATCGGTTAAATAGTTTCTGACATGTATCCCCTAGATCGAGATAGAGAGAGAGAGAGACAATTCAAGAAACGTGCATATTGCAAATCACTCCGTAGTCACTGTATAGTGACTTTATTGATTATGTTCTTTTTAAGTCTCCTGATTATTGTTGCTAGCATATTGCTTCCCATATACTACCCTATCTTCAAACGTGAACAATCTGCTTTCAATGTTTCTGCTGAACATTCTTTTAGTGAATTACCTCCCCACGAACTTTCTTACAGACTCGCGCTGCGCAACAACACATTCATTAGTATGTTACACCATTCCCATCAGACTAACAATGCTACAAACTGTTGGATATGTGGCCGACTCCCTCCCTACCAGAAATACAAGGGAGTTCTGCCCCTCTTTCCGTACCCGTTCACTCATAATGGCTCCTGTGGTGCATGGTTTAGAATAATCAATTCCTTAGATCCTGATGTCACTGTTTTTAAAGGGAGCTGGGTTTCGGGAAACTTGAACTTAGTTCTGCTTAATGCCTGTTACCCTGACAAGAAGGGACTCCCCACTAGAGTAGGAACTGATCTAGAAAATGAAGTATATGGATTAGGTAATTATACAATTAACCTTATGATTCTCACTGTTGAATCCGAAGCCGCACCAGTTCTCCCTGCTATGTCAGTACTACCAGTCACAGGTGACTTATGTGTCAGAAAGAAGGGTTCAGTACACTTAGGTCATAGTAAATGTACTACCGTGGTCGAATTCAGTGATCATGGCAAGTCTTCCTTTCGAGCTACTCGCCATTCCTACTTTGTTTGTGGCCATACCGCATACATACGCTTACCTCCAGATTGGGATGGTACCTGTTACATTGCCTTCCTTCTGCCACCTGTTTTCCTAGCCCCTCCTGATTATCACAGAAATACAAATCTAGTAAAGAGTAGACTCAGAAGAGATCTCCCGATTGTCGACTATACCGAAACGGCATGGGAGCAATACACAGATTTCAATAAGGGATTCTTTTTCTTCACAGGCCCCGTCCAAAACAGTAAATTAATACGTAGATTAACGAGAACACTCGAAGCAGTAGTAAATGAAACTGCCTCCGCTCTAGGTAACTTAACAGAGGAACAGTCTGCTATGCGGATTGTTGTTCTTCAGAATCGTCTTGTTATTGATGTCATCTTGGCAGATAGAGGTGGAGCCTGTAAGGTCATCGGGTCAAGTTGCTGTGTTTTCATTCCAGAAAACGCGCCAACTGTCTACAAAGCTATTACACGTCTTCATAAGATTGCAAGTTCGATACATCAGAATCCAGGCACCTGGACTTGGTCCGGTTGGTTCTGGACAACGTTAACCGCTTGGGGATGGAAGATCCTATCCTTCCTAGGCATTGCCCTTGTCATAGTATTCAGTTGTTGCCTGTGCCTACAGTGTGGGCCAGCGATTTGTGGACTGTGCGCCACATCGTGCATTGAACATTCCAGTTTTCTCTCAAACCGACAAAGGAAGAAAGACGAGCAAATGATGTTACAAGAACAGACTGATCGATTCATGAGGATCGATATATCATGAAGGGTCCGTAGGGAACAAGGAGGGAATGAGGAAATATAAATTTTTGGTCAAGTTATGTTCCCTATCGTGTACCCCACCGTCTCCATGTACTAGCTTAAAGTGCATGTAACTTCCCTCCTGTGCCAGCTATGAAGACGCAAATACATTTGCGTCCAACGTTAACATGTCCTCTTTCAGACCCACCCAGAATGGGTTGAATAGTCCGTTCCTAAGTATGCCATGCCAACGTCTTTTTGTGGTGTACTTTACACGTTTTTCAGCTCTGGCGAAGCAGGCCCTGAATTCTGCCATCGAGCCTTTTTCCGCTTTCTGACTCTGAAAGCCTCAGCCCAGGCTGTCTCTGTACCCGTGACCTCTGCCTTACTCCCTGCGCGGCTCACCGCGTTTAGCTCAGCCTGCTGCCAGCCAAGACTGAATTCAACCTTCGAGTTATCTGTTCCGCTCTCCGAAAATGCATTCCTGCCTACTAGTTTAAGTAAACATCCCCCCAGCTGCAGAGCGAAGGGCCCGGCCTTACTGTCTCCGTGCAAGTAATTCATAGCCTCTGTTACCATGGCAGGCCCATGCCCCTCGCATCTCATGCAGACACTTAGGCGCTTATACACGCACTCACAGTCAGTATAGAATAGCTTCTGCCCCAGAGACCTTTTCCGTCCCGATAATATGGTTCCCAAACATCAGATATCAGATATGATAGAGGTACGAGTTGATCTGACATGCCAGACTTCTGTCTCTTTCCGCCATTGTAAATGTCAAGTCCCCTGCACCCTCCAGTTTCACGTCAATCACACGTCATGCAGCTGCGCGCGCATCCAGGCCTCAGATTTCTGCTGACATTGCAAGATTCTGCTTTTTGTTGCCACCCACTTATGACACCTACTTATGACGTTTCTAGCACACACCTCTATGTTCACGCCTAGTTCACGCCTTCTAATTACGTATCATTACCACGTGTGTGTTTTATCTTGTTTCTCTCAGCTGTTACGCCTACTGTATTGGTTTCTATAATGTAACTTAAGTATATAAGCTATGTATTGTCAATAAAATATTGCTCTATCCCTTCCTGCACCCCAGTGGTGGCAGGAACAAGATATCCGGTCATGACCATTCCTTTTTAAGGAATAAAACCCCTAAGAACTCTAACACCACGGACTCGGCCTTTTTTCTTTCCGATTGAGTTATTATTGATTAAGTACTTACCTGCATAGAAATTAGGACGGTAAATCAAATATTTACCACAGTAGTCATGAGGGTGGAGGTCTCAGTGGTTGTTTTGGCGGTTGTGGCGTTGAAGCTGTCGTATATGTCTGCGATCTTGTGTTGGAAGAAGGTGGCCAGCGAGCCATACAGGTCTTGCGAGGGTGGGACGTCGTTGGTGTTGGTGCTGGGGTTGGAGAGTTCCTTCTTGATGTTAAAGAGCTCTTTGCTGTTGTGCGCATTGTTGCCTAGGCGGTTTTTGAATGAGGCCCTTTTAGCGGATCTGATTAGGTGATGGCGTTCTTGTGGGCTTCGTGGCTATCCGGTGTTCGTTCACGGAGCCAGTTTTTCTCCAGCTTTCGGCAGGTTTGCTTGGAGGTCTCAAGGTCTTCAGTGAACCAGCTGGCTTTCTTTTTGGTGTAAATGTTGGAGGGTTTCTTGATTGGGTAAGGGTGTTGGTGCAGTCGTTGATCCACTTTCTGAGGTTGCCATGCAGCGGTGTCGGGGGTGATGGGGTCGGTGGATGGGCTCTGGGTGAGGGTGGTGGTTAGATGGTCTTCAGTGACTTTGCTCCAGCAGCGATGAGGCATCTGTTTGGTGCGGTGGTGCGTGGTGAGTTTCTTGAAGGTGAAGTAAATGCAGCGATGGTCAGTCCAGTGCAGTTCGGTGGTGTGGTTGAAGGAGACATAGGGGCTCGTGGAGAAGATGGGGTGAAGCGTGCGACCAGTGGAGTGGGAGGGTGTTGTGACAAGTTGTCTGAGTCGAGGTTGGCTAGGTTGTCGATAACGGTGGTAGAATTGGTGTTGTTGTTGTTCTTGAGGTGGAAGTTCCGGTCCCAGTGGAGGCAAGGGCGTGTGTGCTGACGAAGTTGGCGATGGAGTTGTTGAACTGTGGTCGGGGTTCGGGGAGTCTGTAGATGAGGGTTCCTCTGAAAGTGGTGTTGGGGTTGGTGTGGATCTGTAAGTGCAGGTGTTCAGCTGTGCTGAGGGTATCTTCTGTGTTGGTCGAGACTCTGCGAGTGTTCCTGTGGACGTTGGTGATTCCTCCTCATGCACTATTGCTGCAGTCCCTGCGGGAGATGTTGTAGCCTTCCAGGATGGCTATGGCTATGTTGGGTGCTGAGGATGGGTTCAGCCAGTTTTCTGTCAGTAAGGCAACATCTGGGGAGGTTGAGTCGAGTAGGTCCCAGAGTTTAAGTCATTAAAGAAGTGCATGGGACAGATTGGATGATTCCTACACTGCATGAGTACTAGCTGGGTATTTAGAAGAGTGTATCAATAGTATGTAGCTAGTTAGAGGTCTGCTTGGATAGTGCACACAATATTATAGCTGTACTTGTGTTAGTAGCTAGGCCATTTCATAAGTTTATGACTAGTAACTAGAATATTTACAGAATTACAAACAGAGAGTATAGTGAATTTATAAGTGCTTAGGTATTGGTGGAGTAATAGGATAAGTAGATAGTGCTGGATGGGTGATTGGAGAAATGCATGGGACAGACAGGAGGATTCCGACACTGCATAGGTTCTAACTGGGTGTTTAGAATAGTGTATCAATAGTATGTAGCTGGTTAGAGGTCTTCATGCATAGTGCACAGAATATTGTAGCTGTAGTAGTATTTATCAGCCTGATTCATCATTCTCCCGTTTTGCGAGCCCCTAATAGCGATTCATAGCGAATCGCTATAAAGGACTCGCAAAACGGGATTCATGTAGAAATTGCATAAAGAAATGCGATTCCTACATATTCCTTATTTGCGATTAGCAAATTGCTAATCGCAAATTGGGAATAACTCGCCAATCATTCCTATGGGCCAAAAGGCCCATAGGATTGAATGGGGAGTATTCCTTATTTGCGATTAGCAATTTGCTAATCACAAATAAGATAGTGATTTGAAGGGTGCCAGGGGTGTCCAAAGGACACCCTGTAGCACCCCTCAAATGAAATATTACACAGGTGTTGCACACACACATGTCCAAAGGACATGTGTGTGTGTAACATGCAACTCAGAAAAATGCATTTAAATGCATTTTTCTGAGTTTTCGCAATTTACCACGAGGTCTAACCTCGCAGTAAATTGCGTCTAGAAATTGTGAATTCGCAAAAAAAAATTGGATGATGAATTGCATTTAAGGAATTTCAAATAGAGGTTCCTTAAATTTAATTCCTCGCAAATATGCGAGATCGCAATTAGCGATTTTTGCATTTGGGATGCTTAATCCCAAATGCAAAAATCACACTCGCAAAGGGCCTGATTCTCAGAATCTGGCCGTTTGCGAGCGCAATTTTGTTTGATGAATCGGGCGGTTAGTGTCTATGGTTTCGAGAATGGTAGTCTGTATTTTAGGGTGTGCAGAGGTGCATCAGATGATCACATGGATGATGTCATCAGTGATGGCATTTGAAATGGCATCAGTGATGTTATCAGTGATGTCACTGACCATGTCATGAGTGATGTAATATGTGACGTCATCAGCAGCGAGTGAAATGTCCAACTAACTATGACGTTCAAGAAACCTGTGGCTTTTCTCAGTGAATTTCTGAGGTTTTTTAAATGCTAATTTCTAACTATAATGTCCCTAAAACTTGTGTTTTATCCAGTGAATTATATATATATATATATATATATATATATATATATATATATATGGGGTTGACCTCTACTTATTTTAGAGGACTGTTGCCGATCCACGGCTATATCAAACAGTGTAAATGTAGCACAATTAATTTTACATACCCCCCACCAGAGCACTTCTACCTATCTGTAGGTTTAATAATGCTTATTGTATATATTGTGAGCATTGAGCAATGTACATGGTGTAATTGTACTGTTACAAGATGGAGCCCGCAATGGTTGGGAGGTTCCTAGTCCTCTGTCGATGTCGACTAAGAGGTGTAACCCTTACACACTGTTAACGTTGATAAATGTACCGGTTTGTATGTGTGAACACACACACTGACGAAGGCAAATCGCCGAAATGCGTCTGTGGTTTAGCTTGTAGTTAATAAACTTCTCCGTGGTATATATATCACCTACTGGCGGTCGGCAGTAGGTATATATAGTTAGGATTTTTTCTCTATGGGACTTTTGAAATTTCTATGTCTAATAACTTTGGCGTTTGTGGACGAAATCGGCTGAAATTTTCAGGAAAAAGGCACATTTCGTTTCTGAGCAGCCCCTGCAAATTTGGGGGGGTTTTGTCAAGGGGGGGCGAGAAAAAAGGGGGGTCCCAAAACGCGTTTTTCCCATTCATTTTTCCATAGGGCGTTTGGCCTCACTTTTAGCTCGAACGGCTGAATGGATTTGCACGAAACTTGGCAAAATTGTAGGGACTTTTAGCCCGATGGGCCTTTGCTGGGTCTCAATATATGTGCTCCAGTGGATTTTGAGAAATTAACGTTTTAAAAAACAGATATATCTGTGACAGCGTCCCGGGTAGCGCTCCGGTTTGCGTACTTTTCGCGTAACGGAACTTTGCGAAGCGAAGTTGATTGGCTCTCCGGTGTCTGTCAACATTCTAAACAGTCCGGAGCGGCCGCCATCTTGTCTCTCGGTAGGATGGAGAGACAAGAGGTGGTGAAAAACAAAGGGGGAAATGAAGGAAAGGGGCAAGGTAGACCCCTTCTGACCCCCTAGGATTGATGAGGGGGATATTAAAGTGTCCCGCGGGGCAAAAAAAAAATTAAAAAAAATTGCGATTTTTTGCCGTAGAGGCGCGCCCCGGTACGCGAACAGGGCAGCTAACCGGGCAGCTAACCAGCAGCGTAACGGAAGTCTGGGGAGAAGCTGATTGGCTGTCAACATTGTAAACAGTCCGGAGCAGCTGCCATCTTG
The DNA here is from genome assembly GCF_964263255.1 of Lissotriton vulgaris. NCBI lineage: Eukaryota > Metazoa > Chordata > Amphibia > Caudata > Salamandridae > Lissotriton > Lissotriton vulgaris. The sequence continues at coordinate 37,483 of NW_028251747.1, read as the reverse complement.
TCTCTCGGTAGGATCGAGAGACAAGAGGTGGTGAAAAACGAAGGGGGAAATGAAGGAAAGGGGGCAAGGTAGATCCCTCCTGACCACCTAGGATTGATGAGGGGGATATTAAAGTGCCCCGCGGGGCAAAAAAAATAAATAAAAATTGCGGTTTTTTGCCGTAGAGGCGCGTCCCGGTACGTGAACAGGGCAGCTAACCGGGCAGCTAACCGGCAGCGTAACGGGAGTCTGAGGAGAAGCTGATTGGCTGTCAACATTGTAAACAGTCTGGAGCGGCCGCCATCTTGTCTCTCAGTAGGATTGGGAGACAAGAGGTGGAAAAAAAAGGTGTAAATGAAGGAAAGGGGTAAGGTAGACCCCTCCTGACCCCCCAGGATTGATGAGGGGGCTATTAAAGTTCCCCGCGGGGCAAAATAAAACAAAATTTCGATTTTTCGCGATAGAGGCGCTTCCCGGTACGCGAACCGGGCAGCTAACCAGCAGCGTAACGGGAGTCCGCCATCTTGTGTTTTTGGAGCGTCCGGTTTGCGTACCGGGTAGCGTTCCGGTAAGCGTAACAAGGGGAAAACCAAGAGAAACAGTAAAATAAAATTTAAAGGAATAGATTTCCACCAAACTTGGCAAAATTGTAGGGACTGTTTGTTTGATGTGCCTTTGCAAGGCCTCAAGATATGTGCACGTGTGGATTTTGTCTAATTAAGGTTAAAAAAAATATATATATATCTGTAAGAGTGCTCCGGCACGCTTACGTTACGGGTTTTGTTTGCGCTGCAGAGCCGATACGTCACGGTTATGCGACGCATCATGAGGCTTCTCACGTGGCTACTTGATATGTCACGTAATAAAGAATATATTTTACAGCTATAGATATTAGCTTTTAAAAAACAAATGAAATTCACTGAAAAAACCATAGGTTATAGACCATATATAGTTAGGAATTTGCATTTAAAACCTTGAAAATTCACTGAAAAACCATAGGTTAGAGACCATATATAGTTAGCTGGACATTTTATTGATATAAAACCAATGAAATTCCATATATAGTTAGTTGCACTAACAATATATCGCGCACCCGCAATCCACTGCTGATGATGTCACATATTACATCATTCATGACATGGTCAGTGACATCACTGATGACATCACTGATGACAACTCAAATGACATCACTGACAACATCACTGATAATATCATTAATATGATAATACGATGAACCTCTTCAGACTCTAATATAACCTTAGATACAATAAGTGTAAACAGACACTCACAGACTTTCACTCATCCATGGAGTTACTCATACATCTACTCAGTCATGCAAAGAATCAATCACACCTCCATTTCCTCAACTATACAGTTATACACACCTTACTAATTCAAACATATTCTAACACATATTTAATTTCCTATACGATCCCTAATACAAGTTCACAATGATCCATACAGCCACTCACACATTCACTGGCTCTTATGCACGGTTATATATGTCAACTCTCACATGCACTGTGTTTTACATATGTACTTACTTTGACATGTTGCACTGAGATATCCATTTACTCACCAATACACTCATGCACACAGTCAACCGCCCATGCAGCTGTTTCCACATGCACTTTTGAACCCATACTTCTAGTGAATCAACTGCTCACACATCTATGAACAGAGTCATACACCTCCCAGCCACTCATACACATACTCAGTCTCCCATACAAATACTTGGGCAACCAATGAATATCCCATATAGTTACTCATATAGCTACTGATTAACACATTCAGCAGTTTACAGAACAACAGACATAATGATGCACAAATTAGGACAGTTTAGTCACTAACCCATGCACTCAGTGAGACACATTTAATCACTCTCTCATACAGTCAGTCATGCACCTACTAAATTCTTCATCCAGACACTTATACATACACTCATTCTTCAATATGTAAGACATATTTTTACTTTACAGACACATACAGTCATTGGATAATGTCATCAGTGATGTCATTTGAGTTGTCATCAGTGATGTCATCAGTGATGTCACTGACCATGTCATGAATGATGTAATATGTGACATCATCAGCAGTGAATTGCGGGTGCGCGATATATAGTTAGTGCAACTAACTATATATGGAATTTCATTGGTTTTATATCAATAAAATGTCCAGCTAACTATATATGGTCTCTAACCTATGTTTTTTTCAGTGAATATATATATAAATATATATACATATATATATATATATATATATATATATATATATATATATATATATATTATATATATATATATATATATATATATATATATATATATATATATATATATATATGAAGAAAGCAGCAGTCCTTGTTCCGTCAATGAGTGGCGGAACCTGGTAGGTCTATGTATATATATATATATATATATATATATATATATATATATATATATATATATATATATATATATATATATATTCTCCTTAACGCTGGTAGTCCCAATGAGTCGCACACGAGAGGGTATGCCTGCCCGCCACTGCACGAACTTTCCCGGCAGCCTCTGAAGAAGAGGAAACTCGAAACGCGTCAGGCTTGAAGGGGAAGCTGCACATCACAGCCTGCCACTGATGTACTTCCATACCTGAAATTAAAAAGGCTGGTAACCTTTCTCTGCTGTCTCGTGTGCGACTCATTGGGACTACCAGCGTTAAGGAAAATAGAGGGCGGACACCCATCCGCCGAGTACCGCACCAACCTGCAATTTTGAAGGGGCCACGAGGATGGACTCACCTCCTATGTGGAGCAGCAGAGCAGGATTGAGGAGGCACACCGTGGCGGGGGCTCACCTGAGGGCTCCATTATCGCAGCTATAAGTGCGCCACAATCGAGGGAGAATATTTGGGCACTACATATCCCACAATTCCTGTATATCGCCAGGAGGCGTGACTAAGCATTAAATTGGGGGTATGCCTGCCCGCCACTGCACGAACTTTCCCGGCAGCCTCTGAAGAAGAGGAAACTCGAAACGCGTCAGGCTTGAAGGGGAAGCTGCACATCACAGCCTGCCACTGATGTACTTCCATACCTGAAATTAAAAAGGCTGGTAACCTTTCTCTGCTGTCTCGTGTGCGACTCATTGGGACTACCAGCGTTAAGGAAAATAGAGGGCGGACACCCATCCGCCGAGTACCGCACCAACCTGCAATTTTGAAGGGGCCACGAGGATGGACTCACCTCCTATGTGGAGCAGCAGAGCAGGATTGAGGAGGCACACCGTGGCGGGGGCTCACCTGAGGGCTCCATTATCGCAGCTATAAGTGCGCCACAATCGAGGGAGAATATTTGGGCACTACATATCCCACAATTCCTGTATATCGCCAGGAGGCGTGACTAAGCATTAAATTGGGGGTATGCCTGCCCGCCACTGCACGAACTTTCCCGGCAGCCTCTGAAGAAGAGGAAACTCGAAACGCGTCAGGCTTGAAGGGGAAGCTGCACATCACAGCCTGCCACTGATGTACTTCCATACCTGAAATTAAAAAGGCTGGTAACCTTTCTCTGCTGTCTCGTGTGCGACTCATTGGGACTACCAGCGTTAAGGAAAATAGAGGGCGGACACCCATCCGCCGAGTACCGCACCAACCTGCAATTTTGAAGGGGCCACGAGGATGGACTCACCTCCTATGTGGAGCAGCAGAGCAGGATTGAGGAGGCACACCGTGGCGGGGGCTCACCTGAGGGCTCCATTATCGCAGCTATAAGTGCGCCACAATCGAGGGAGAATATTTGGGCACTACATATCCCACAATTCCTGTATATCGCCAGGAGGCGTGACTAAGCATTAAATTGGGGGTATGCCTGCCCGCCACTGCACGAACTTTCCCGGCAGCCTCTGAAGAAGAGGAAACTCGAAACGCGTCAGGCTTGAAGGGGAAGCTGCACATCACAGCCTGCCACTGATGTACTTCCATACCTGAAATTAAAAAGGCTGGTAACCTTTCTCTGCTGTCTCGTGTGCGACTCATTGGGACTACCAGCGTTAAGGAAAATAGAGGGCGGACACCCATCCGCCGAGTACCGCACCAACCTGCAATTTTGAAGGGGCCACGAGGATGGACTCACCTCCTATGTGGAGCAGCAGAGCAGGATTGAGGAGGCACACCGTGGCGGGGGCTCACCTGAGGGCTCCATTATCGCAGCTATAAGTGCGCCACAATCGAGGGAGAATATTTGGGCACTACATATCCCACAATTCCTGTATATCGCCAGGAGGCGTGACTAAGCATTAAATTGGGGGTATGCCTGCCCGCCACTGCACGAACTTTCCCGGCAGCCTCTGAAGAAGAGGAAACTCGAAACGCGTCAGGCTTGAAGGGGAAGCTGCACATCACAGCCTGCCACTGATGTACTTCCATACCTGAAATTAAAAAGGCTGGTAACCTTTCTCTGCTGTCTCGTGTGCGACTCATTGGGACTACCAGCGTTAAGGAAAATAGAGGGCGGACACCCATCCGCCGAGTACCGCACCAACCTGCAATTTTGAAGGGGCCACGAGGATGGACTCACCTCCTATGTGGAGCAGCAGAGCAGGATTGAGGAGGCACACCGTGGCGGGGGCTCACCTGAGGGCTCCATTATCGCAGCTATAAGTGCGCCACAATCGAGGGAGAATATTTGGGCACTACATATCCCACAATTCCTGTATATCGCCAGGAGGCGTGACTAAGCATTAAATTGGGGGTATGCCTGCCCGCCACTGCACGAACTTTCCCGGCAGCCTCTGAAGAAGAGGAAACTCGAAACGCGTCAGGCTTGAAGGGGAAGCTGCACATCACAGCCTGCCACTGATGTACTTCCATACCTGAAATTAAAAAGGCTGGTAACCTTTCTCTGCTGTCTCGTGTGCGACTCATTGGGACTACCAGCGTTAAGGAATATATATATATATATATATATATATATATATATATATATATATATATATATATATATATATATATATATATATATACATTTAATCTCCTCTCACTCTTACAAGGACGGAATCAGCACTCAGGTTGTAGTTTAGAAATTTTTAATCTGCTAAGGATGTGAATCACATGTTTTGGCTCGTCCGAACCTTGATAACAATACGAGACATCACTGTAGCATCCTTAGTTAAATGTAAAAATGCCTAAAGGTATCAACATTAACAAAGGACTACATATTACAGGAATTGGTACAATAAAGAAAAGAAAACAAGTCTTAATATGCACACAATGTCATTTCAGCATATCTTGCCCTGTGACTGCGATACCAGTATGTTCGTCAACGTGTCTTATTCATAATAAACATACTTAGTATTGCAAACATTAACATAAACAAGGGACTAGAAATTACTTTAAAGTGAAAGGCTTTCGGCCATATTAATCTGGGCACGTTGCGTATCATAATGGTTCTTACACGAAAGAAAAGAAAAAAAGGGGTGTTAAATACACACACTTCCCCAAATAAAGTTCTGGCGATTATAGTTCCATTCCATTCACAGCTCATTTGAGACGTCCTAAGTGATGTCATGAGTGATGTAACTGACCATGTCATGAATGACCATGTAATGTCTGAGGTCATTAGCAGTACAGTGCAGGGGCTTAAGTAATAGTTAGCTCAGGTAACTATAACTGCTGAATTTAAATCATTGTATATGAGTTAAATCTGAGTCTAAGTATACCATCCCTGTAATCTTGTTTCTTTTTTCAGCAAGAGCACTAATAGTCTTACTTATGACAAAAGTATGGCACACCTGAAGCCATATTGATTGGAATGAAGTGGTAACACGTAAAACATTTAATTTGCAAAGGAATAAAATAAGGGGTTCATTTTGAATTAGAAATTATGATTAGTGCTGCAGAAAGAAAAATTAGTATTTACAACAAGGGGCGGTGAGAGACAGAGTCTCTGAATTAAGCAGAAAGCTCTCACCCAGTCAAGAGAACAGGGCTAGATCCAACACCGTTTTTTAGCTCACTGCACCATCCCAGTTTCAGAACCTGGCTGTATGCAAATTAGTCTATTCCTGTCCCAGTGCATGATGGGAACAGGGCAAACCAAACTACAAAAGCCAATTCTTACACTGGGAAAGAAACAAGCTCCCGGGGACCGGTTTCTGGCATTACAGCCGACTTCGGCCCGGTTTGCTTGAATCCTAATGGTGCAATGAGCAAGGGACTCATGTCTGAGTATACCCTTCCACGCTTAGGGTGGACAAAAATATTTACAACAAGGGGTGGTGAGGGACAGAGTCTCTGAATTAAGCAGAAAGCTCTCACCCAGTCAAGAGATCAGGGCTAGATCCAACACCTTTTTTTAGCTCAATGCACCATCCGAGTTTCAGAACCTGGCTGTATGCAAATTAGTCTGTTCCTGTCCCAGTGCATGATGGGAACAGGGCAAACCAAACTACAAAAGCCAATTCTTACACTGGGAAGGAAACAAGCTCCCGGGGACCGGTTTCTGGCATTACAGCAGTCTTCGGCCCGGTTTGCTTGAATCCTGATGGTGCAATGAGCAAGGGACTCATGTCTGAGTATACCCTTCCACGCTTAGGGTGGACAAAAATATTTACAACAAGGGGTGGTGAGGGACAGAGTCTCTGAATTAAGCAGAAAGCTCTCACCCAGTCAAGAGATCAGGGCTAGATCCAACACCGTTTTTTAGCTCACTGCACCATCCCAGTTTCAGAACCTGGCTGTATGCAAATTAGTCTGTTCCTGTCCCAGTGCATGATGGGAACAGGGCAAACCAAACTACAAAAGCCAATTCTTACACTGGGAAGGAAACAAGCTCCCGGGGACCGGTTTCTGGCATTACAGCCGTCTTTGGCCCGGTTTGCTTGAATCCTGATGGTACAATGAGCAAGGGACTCATGTCTGAGTATACCCTTCCACGCTTAGGGTGGACAAAAATATTTACAACAAGGGGTGGTGAGGGACAGAGTCTCTGAATTAAGCAGAAAGCTCTCACCCAGTCAAGAGATCAGGGCTAGATCCAACACCGTTTTTTAGCTCACTGCACCATCCCAGTTTCAGAACCTGGCTGTATGCAAATTAGTCTGTTCCTGTCCCAGTGCATGATGGGAACAGGGCAAACCAAACTACAAAAGCCAATTCTTACACTGGGAAGGGAACAAGCTCCCGGGGACCGGTTTCTGGCATTACAGCCGTCTTCGGCCCGGTTTGCTTGAATCCTGATGGTGCAATGAGCAAGGGACTCATGTCTGAGTATACCCTTCCACGCTTAGGGTGGACAAAAATATTTACAACAAGGGGTGGTGAGGGACAGAGTCTCTGAATTAAGCAGAAAGCTCTCACCCAGTCAAGAGATCAGGGCTAGATCCAACACCGTTTTTTAGCTCACTGCACCGTCCCAGTTTCAGAACCTGGCTGTAAGCAAATTAGTCTGTTCCTGTCCCAGTGCATGATGGGAACAGGGCAAACCAAACTACAAAAGCCAATTCTTACACTGGGAAGGAAACAAGCTCCCTGGGACCGGTTTCTGGCATTACAGCCGTCTTCGGCCCGGTTTGCTTGAATCCTGATGGTGCAATGAGCAAGGGACTCATGTCTGAGTATACCCTTCCACGCTTAGGGTGGACAAAAATATTTACAACAAGGGGTGGTGAGGGACAGAGTCTCTGAATTAAGCAGAAAGCTCTCACCCAGTCAAGAGATCAGGGCTAGATCCAACACCGTTTTTTAGCTCACTGCACCATCCCAGTTTCAGAACCTGGCTGCATGCATATTAGTCTGTTCCTGTCCCAGTGCATGATGGGAACAGGGCAAACCAAACTACAAAAGCCAATTCTTACACTGGGAAGGAAACAAGCTCCCGGGGACCGGTTTCTGGCATTACAGCCGTCTTTGGCCCGGTTTGCTTGAATCCTGATGGTACAATGAGCAAGGGACTCATGTCTGAGTATACCCTTCCACGCTTAGGGTGGACAAAAATATTTACAACAAGGGGTGGTGAGGGACAGAGTCTCTGAATTAAGCAGAAAGCTCTCACCCAGTCAAGAGATCAGGGCTAGATCCAACACTGTTTTTTAGCTCACTGCACCATCCCAGTTTCAGAACCTGGCTGTATGCAAATCAGTCTGTTCCTGTCCCAGTGCATGATGGGAACAGGGCAAACCAAACTACAAAAGCCAATTCTTACACTGGGAAGGAAACAAGCTCCCGGGAACCGGTTTCTGGCATTACAGCCGTCTTCGGCCCGGTTTGCTTGAATCCTGATGGTGCAATGAGCAAGGGACTCATGTCTGAGTATACCCTTCCACGCTTAGGGTGGACAAAAATATTTACAACAAGGGGTGGTGAGGGACAGAGTCTCTGAATTAAGCAGAAAGCTCTCACCCAGTCAAGAGATCAGGGCTAGATCCAACACCGTTTTTTAGCTCACTGCACCGTCCCAGTTTCAGAACCTGGCTGTATGCAAATTAGTCTGTTCCTGTCCCAGTGCATGATGGGAACAGGGCAAACCAAACTACAAAAGCCAATTCTTACACTGGGAAGGAAACAAGCTCCCGGGGACCGGTTTCTGGCATTACAGTCGTCTTCGGCCCGTATTGCTTGAATCCTGATGGTGCAATGAGCAAGGGACTCATGTCTGAGTATACCCTTCCACGCTTAGGGTGGACAAAAATATTTACAACAAGGGGTGGTGAGGGACAGAGTCTCTGAATTAAGCAGAAAGCTCTCACCCAGTCAAGAGATCAGGGCTAGATCCAACACCGTTTTTTAGCTCACTGCACCATCCCAGTTTCAGAACCTGGCTGTATGCAAATTAGTCTGTTCCTGTCCCAGTGCATGATGGGAACAGGGCAAACCAAACTACAAAAGCCAATTCTTACACTGGGAAGGAAACAAGCTCCCGGGGACCGGTTTCTGGCATTACAGCCGTCTTTGGCCCGGTTTGCTTGAATCCTGATGGTGCAATGAGCAAGGGACTCATGTCTGAGTATACCCTTCCACGCTTAGGGTGGACAAAAATATTTACAACAAGGGGTGGTGAGGGACAGAGTCTCTGAATTAAGCAGAAAGCTCTCACCCAGTCAAGAGATCAGGGCTAGATCCAACACCGTTTTTTAGCTCACTGCACCATCCCAGTTTCAGAACCTGGCTGTATGCAAATTAGTCTGTTCCTGTCCCAGTGCATGATGGGAACAGGGCAAACCAAACTACAAAAGCCAATTCTTACACTGGGAAGGAAACAAGCTCCCGGGGACCGGTTTCTGGCATTACAGCCGTCTTCGGCCCGGTTTGTTTGAATCCTGATGGTGCAATGAGCAAGGGACTCATGTCTGAGTATACCCTTCCACGCTTAGGGTGGACAAAAATATTTTCAAAAAGGGGTGGTGAGGGACAGAGTCTCTGAATTAAGCAGAAAGCTCTCACCCAGTCAAGAGATCAGGGCTAGATCCAACACCGTTTTTTAGCTCACTGCACCATCCCAGTTTCAGAACCTGGCTGTATGCAAATTAGTCTGTTCCTGTCCCAGTGCATGATGGGAACAGGGCAAACCAAACTACAAAAGCCAATTCTTACACTGGGAAGGAAACAAGCTCCCGGGGACCGGTTTCTGGCATTACAGCCATCTTCGGCCCGGTTTGCTTGAATCCTGATGGTGCAATGAGCAAGGGACTCATGTCTGAGTATACCCTTCCACGCTTAGGGTGGACAAAAATATTTAAAACAAGGGGTGGTGAGGGACAGAGTCTCTGAATTAAGCAGAAAGCTCTCACCCAGTCAAGAGATCAGGGCTAGATCCAACACCGTTTTTTAGCTCACTGCACCATCCCAGTTTCAGAACCTGGCTGTATGCAAATTAGTCTGTTCCTGTCCCAGTGCATGATGGGAACAGGGCAAACCAAACTACAAAAGCCAATTCTTACACTGGGAAGGAAACAAGCTCCCGGGGACCGGTTTCTGGCATTACAGCCGTCTTCGGCCCGGTTTGCTTGAATCCTGATGGTGCAATGAGCAAGGGACTCATGTCTGAGTATACCCTTCCACGCTTAGGGTTGACAAAAATATTTACAACAAGGGGTGGTGAGGGACAGAGTCTCTGAATTAAGCAGAAAGCTCTCACCCAGTCAAGAGATCAGGGCTAGATCCAACACCGTTTTTTAGCTCACTGCACCGTCCCAGTTTCAGAACCTGGCTGTATGCAAATTAGTCTGTTCCTGTCCCAGTGCATGATGGGAACAGGGCAAACCAAACTACAAAAGCCAATTCTTACACTGGGAAGGAAACAAGCTTCCGGGGACCGGTTTCTGGCATTACAGCCGTCTTCGGCCCGGTTTGCTTGAATCCTGATGGTGCAATGAGCAAGGGACTCATGTCTGAGTATACCCTTCCACGCTTAGGGTGGACAAAAATATTTACAACAAGGGGTGGTGAGGGACAGAGTCTCTGAATTAAGCAGAAAGCTCTCACCCAGTCAAGAGATCAGGGCTAGATCCAACACCGTTTTTTAGCTCACTGCACCATCCCAGTTTCAGAACATGGCTGTATGCAAATTAGTCTGTTCCTGTCCCAGTGCATGATGGGAACAGGGCAAACCAAACTACAAAAGCCAATTCTTACACTGGGAAGGAAACAAGCTCCCGGGGACCGGTTTCTGGCATTACAGCCGTCTTCGGCCCGGTTTGCTTGAATCCTGATGGTGCAATGAGCAAGGGACTCATGTCTGAGTATACCCTTCCACGCTTAGGGTGGACAAAAATATTTACAACAAGGGGTGGTGAGGGACAGAGTCTCTGAATTAAGCAGAAAGCTCTCACCCAGTCAAGAGATCAGGGCTAGATCCAACACCGTTTTTTAGCTCACTGCACCATCCCAGTTTCAGAACCTGGCTGTATGCAAATTAGTCTGTTCCTGTCCCAGTGCATGATGGGAACAGGGCAAACCAAACTACAAAAGCCAATTCTTACACTGGGAAGGAAACAAGCTCCCGGGGACCGGTTTCTGGCATTACAGCCGTCTTCGGCCCGGTTTGCTTGAATCCTGATGGTGCAATGAGCAAGGGACTCATGTCTGAGTATACCCTTCCACGCTTAGGGTGGACAAAAATATTTACAACAAGGGGTGGTGAGGGACAGAGTCTCTGAATTAAGCAGAAAGCTCTCACCCAGTCAAGAGATCAGGGCTAGATCCAACACCGTTTTTTAGCTCACTGCACCATCCCAGTTTCAGAACCTGGCTGTATGCAAATTAGTCTGTTCCTGTCCCAGTGCATGATGGGAACAGGGCAAACCAAACTACAAAAGCCAATTCTTACACTGGGAAGGAAACAAGCTCCCGGGGACCGGTTTCTGGCATTACAGCCGTCTTCGGCCCGGTTTGCTTGAATCCTGATGGTGCAATGAGCAAGGGACTCATGTCTGAGTATACCCTTCCACGCTTAGGGTGGACAAAAATATTTACAACAAGGGGTGGTGAGGGACAGAGTCTCTGAATTAAGCAGAAAGCTCTCACCCAGTCAAGAGATCAGGGCTAGATCCAACACCGTTTTTTAGCTCACTGCACCATCCCAGTTTCAGAACATGGCTGTATGCAAATTAGTCTGTTCCTGTCCCAGTGCATGATGGGAACAGGGCAAACCAAACTACAAAAGCCAATTCTTACACTGGGAAGGAAACAAGCTCCCGGGGACCGGTTTCTGGCATTACAGCCGTCTTCGGCCCGGTTTGCTTGAATCCTGAAGGTGCAATGAGCAAGGGACTCATGTCTGAGTATACCCTTCCACGCTTAGGGTGGACAAAAATATTTACAACAAGGGGTGGTGAGGGACAGAGTCTCTGAATTAAGCAGAAAGCTCTCACCCAGTCAAGAGATCAGGGCTAGATCCAACACCGTTTTTTAACTCACTGCACCGTCCCAGTTTCAGAACCTGGCTGTATGCAAATTAGTCTGTTCCTGTCCCAGTGCATGATGGGAACAGGGCAAACCAAACTACAAAAGCCAATTCTTACACTGGGAAGGAAACAAGCTCCCGGGGACCGGTTTCTGGCATTACAGCCGTCTTCGGCCCGGTTTGCTTGAATCCTGATGGTGCAATGAGCAAGGGACTCATGTCTGAGTATACCCTTCCACGCTTAGGGTGGACAAAAATATTTACAACAAGGGGTGGTGAGGGACAGAGTCTCTGAATTAAGCAGAAAGCTCTCACCCAGTCAAGAGATCAGGGCTAGATCCAACACCGTTTTTTAGCTCACTGCACCATCCCAGTTTCAGAACCTGGCTGTATGCAAATTAGTCTGTTCCTGTCCCATTGCATGATGGGAACAGGGCAAACCAAACTACAAAAGCCAATTCTTACACTGGGAAGGAAACAAGCTCCCGGGGACCAGTTTCTGGCATTACAGCCGTTTTTGGCCCGGTTTGCTTAAATCCTGATGGTACAATGAGCAAGGGACTTATGTCTGAGTATACCCTTCCACGCTTAGGGTGGACAAAAATATTTACAACAAGGGGTGGTGAGGGACAGAGTCTCTGAATTAAGCAGAAAGCTCTCACCCAGTCAAGAGATCAGGGCTAGATCCAACACCGTTTTTTAGCTCACTGCACCATCCCAGTTTCAGAACCTGGCTGTATGCAAATTAGTCTGTTCCTGTCCCAGTGCATGATGGGAACAGGGCAAACCAAACTACAAAAGCCAATTCTTACACTGGGAAGGAAACAAGCTCCCGGGGACCGGTTTCTGGCATTAGAGCCGTCTTCGGTCCGGTTTGCTTGAATCCTGATGGTGCAATGAGCAAGGGACTCATGTCTGAGTATACCCTTCCACGCTTAGGGTGGACAAAAATATTTACAACAAGGGGTGGTGAGGGACAGAGTCTCTGAATTAAGCAGAAAGCTCTCACCCAGTCAAGAGATCAGGGCTAGATCCAACACCGTTTTTTAGCTCACTGCACCGTCCCAGTTTCAGAACCTGGCTGTATGCAAATTAGTCTGTTCCTGTCCCAGTGCATGATGGGAACAGGGCAAACCAAACTACAAAAGCCAATTCTTACACTGGGAAGGAAACAAGCTCCCGGGGACCGGTTTCTGGCATTACAGCCGTCTTCGGCCCGGTTTGCTTGAATCCTGATGGTGCAATGAGCAAGGGACTCATGTCTGAGTATACCCTTCCACGCTTAGGGTGGACAAAAATATTTACAACAAGGGGTGGTGAGGGACAGAGTCTCTGAATTAAGCAGAAAGCTCTCACCCAGTCAAGAGATCAGGGCTAGATCCAACACCGTTTTTTAGCTCACTGCACCATCCCAGTTTCAGAACCTGGCTGTATGCAAATTAGTCTGTTCCTGTCCCAGTGCATGATGGGAACAGGGCAAACCAAACTACAAAAGCCAATTCTTACACTGGGAAGGAAACAAGCTCCCGGGGACCGGTTTCTGGAATTACAGCCGTCTTTGGCCCGGTTTGCTTGAATCCTGATGGTACAATGAGCAAGGGACTCATGTCTGAGTATACCCTTCCACGCTTAGGGTGGACAAAAATATTTACAACAAGGGGTGGTGAGGGACAGAGTCTCTGAATTAAGCAGAAAGCTCTCACCCAGTCAAGAGATGAGGGCTAGATCCAACACCGTTTTTTAGCTCACTGCACCATCCCAGTTTCAGAACCTGGCTGTATGCAAATCAGTCTGTTCCTGTCCCAGTGCATGATGGGAACAGGGCAAACCAAACTACAAAAGCCAATTCTTACACTGGGAAGGAAACAAGCTCCCGGGAACCGGTTTCTGGCATTACAGCCGTCTTCGGCCCGGTTTGCTTGAATCCTGATGGTGCAATGAGCAAGGGACTCATGTCTGAGTATACCCTTCCACGCTTAGGGTGGACAAAAATATTTACAACAAGGGGTGGTGAGGGACAGAGTCTCTGAATTAAGCAGAAAGCTCTCACCCAGTCAAGAGATCAGGGCTAGATCCAACACCGTTTTTTAGCTCACTGCACCGTCCCAGTTTCAGAACCTGGCTGTATGCAAATTAGTCTGTTCCTGTCCCAGTGCATGATGGGAACAGGGCAAACCAAACTACAAAAGCCAATTCTTACACTGGGAAGGAAACAAGCTCCCGGGGACCGGTTTCTGGCATTACAGTCGTCTTCGGCCCGGTTTGCTTGAATCCTGATGGTGCAATGAGCAAGGGACTCATGTCTGAGTATACCCTTCCACGCTTAGGGTGGACAAAAATATTTACAACAAGGGGTGGTGAGGGACAGAGTCTCTGAATTAAGCAGAAAGCTCTCACCCAGTCAAGAGATCAGGGCTAGATCCAACACCGTTTTTTAGCTCACTGCACCATCCCAGTTTCAGAACCTGGCTGTATGCAAATTAGTCTGTTCCTGTCCCAGTGCATGATGGGAACAGGGCAAACCAAACTACAAAAGCCAATTCTTACACTGGGAAGGAAACAAGCTCCCGGGGACCGGTTTCTGGCATTACAGCCGTCTTCGGCCCGGTTTGCTTGAATCCTGATGGTGCAATGAGCAAGGGACTCATGTCTGAGTATACCCTTCCACGCTTAGGGTGGACAAAAATATTTACAACAAGGAGTGGTGAGGGACAGAGTCTCTGAATTAAGCAGAAAGCTCTCACCCAGTCAAGAGATCAGGGCTAGATCCAACACCGTTTTTTAGCTCACTGCACCATCCCAGTTTCAGAACCTGGCTGTATGCAAATTAGTCTGTTCCTGTCCCAGTGCATGATGGGAACAGGGCAAACCAAACTACAAAAGCCAATTCTTACACTGGGAAGGAAACAAGCTCCCGGGGACCGGTTTCTGGCATTACAGCCGTCTTCGGCCCGGTTTGCTTGAATCCTGATGGTGCAATGAGCAAGGGACTCATGTCTGAGTATACCCTTCCACGCTTAGGGTGGACAAAAATATTTACAACAAGGGGTGGTGAGGGACAGAGTCTCTGAATTAAGCAGAAAGCTCTCACCCAGTCAAGAGATCAGGGCTAGATCCAATACCGTTTTTTAGCTCACTGCACCATCCCAGTTTCAGAACCTGGCTGTATGCAAATTAGTCTGTTCCTGTCCCAGTGCATGATGGGAACAGGGCAAACCAAACTACAAAAGCCAATTCTTACACTGGGAAGGAAACAAGCTCCCTGGGACCGGTTTCTGGCATTACAGCCGTCTTCGGCCCGGTTTGCTTGAATCCTGATGGTGCAATGAGCAAGGGACTCATGTCTGAGTATACCCTTCCACGCTTAGGGTGGACAAAAATATTTACAACAAGGGGTGGTGAGGGACAGAGTCTCTGAATTAAGCAGAAAGCTCTCACCCAGTCAAGAGATCAGGGCTAGATCCAACACCGTTTTTTAGCTCACTGCACCATCCCAGTTTCAGAACCTGGCTGTATGCAAATTAGTCTGTTCCTGTCCCAGTGCATGATGGGAACAGGGCAAACCAAACTACAAAAGCCAATTCTTACACTGGGAAGGAAACAAGCTCCCGGGGACCGGTTTCTGGCATTACAGCCGTCTTCGGCCCGGTTTGCTTGAATCCTGATGGTGCAATGAGCAAGGGACTCATGTCTGAGTATACCCTTCCACGCTTAGGGTGGACAAAAATATTTACAACAAGGGGTGGTGAGGGACAGAGTCTCTGAATTAAGCAGAAAGCTCTCACCCAGTCAAGAGATCAGGGCTAGATCCAACACCGTTTTTTAGCTCACTGCACCATCCCAGTTTCAGAACATGGCTGTATGCAAATTAGTCTGTTCCTGTCCCAGTGCATGATGGGAACAGGGCAAACCAAACTACAAAAGCCAATTCTTACACTGGGAAGGAAACAAGCTCCCGGGGACCGGTTTCTGGCATCACAGCCGTCTTCGGCCCGGTTTGCTTGAATCCTGAAGGTGCAATGAGCAAGGGACTCATGTCTGAGTATACCCTTCCACGCTTAGGGTGGACAAAAATATTTACAACAAGGGGTGGTGAGGGACAGAGTCTCTGAATTAAGCAGAAAGCTCTCACCCAGTCAAGAGATCAGGGCTAGATCCAACACCGTTTTTTAGCTCACTGCACCGTCCCAGTTTCAGAACCTGGCTGTATGCAAATTAGTCTGTTCCTGTCCCAGTGCATGATGGGAACAGGGCAAACCAAACTACAAAAGCAAATTCTTACACTGGGAAGGAAACAAGCTCCCGGGGACCGGTTTCTGGCATTACAGCCGTCTTCGGCCCGGTTTGCTTGAATCCTGATGGTGCAATGAGCAAGGGACTCATGTCTGAGTATACCCTTCCACGCTTAGGGTGGACAAAAATATTTACAACAAGGGGTGGTGAGGGACAGAGTCTCTGAATTAAGCAGAAAGCTCTCACCCAGTCAAGAGATCAGGGCTAGATCCAACACCGTTTTTTAGCTCAGTGCACCATCCCAGTTTCAGAACCTGGCTGTATGCAAATTAGTCTGTTCCTGTCCCAGGCATGATGGGAACAGGGCAAACCAAACTACAAAAGCCAATTCTTACACTGGGAAGGAAACAAGCTCCCGGGGACCGGTTTCTGGCATTACAGCCGTTTTTGGCCCGGTTTGCTTGAATCCTGATGGTACAATGAGCAAGGGACTCATGTCTGAGTATACCCTTCCACGCTTAGGGTGGACAAAAATATTTACAACAAGGGGTGGTGAGGGACAGAGTCTCTGAATTAAGCAGAAAGCTCTCACCCAGTCAAGAGATCAGGGCTAGATCCAACACCGTTTTTTAGCTCACTGCACCATCCCAGTTTCAGAACCTGGCTGTATGCAAATTAGTCTGTTCCTGTCCCAGTGCATGATGGGAACAGGGCAAACCAAACTACAAAAGCCAATTCTTACACTGGGAAGGAAACAAGCTCCCGGGGACAGGTTTCTGGCATTACAGCCGTCTTCGGCCCGGTTTGCTTGAATCCTGATGGTGCAATGAGCAAGGGACTCATGTCTGAGTATACCCTTCCACGCTTAGGGTGGACAAAAATATTTACAACAAGGGGTGGTGAGGGACAGAGTCTCTGAATTAAGCAGAAAGCTCTCACCCAGTCAAGAGATCAGGGCTAGATCCAACACCGTTTTTTAGCTCACTGCACCGTCCCAGTTTCAGAACCTGGCTGTATGCAAATTAGTCTGTTCCTGTCCCAGTGCATGATGGGAACAGGGCAAACCAAACTACAAAAGCCAATTCTTACACTGGGAAGGAAACAAGCTCCCGGGGACCGGTTTCTGGCATTACAGCCGTCTTCGGCCCGGTTTGCTTGAATCCTGATGGTGCAATGAGCAAGGGACTCATGTCTGAGTATACCCTTCCACGCTTAGGGTGGACAAAAATATTTACAACAAGGGGTGGTGAGGGACAGAGTCTCTGAATTAAGCAGAAAGCTCTCACCCAGTCAAGAGATCAGGGCTAGATCCAACACCGTTTTTTAGCTCACTGCACCATCCCAGTTTCAGAACCTGGCTGTATGCAAATTAGTCTGTTCCTGTCCCAGTGCATGATGGGAACAGGGCAAACCAAACTACAAAAGCCAATCCTTACACTGGGAAGGAAACAAGCTCCCGGGGACCGGTTTCTGGCATTACAGCCGTCTTCGGCCCGGTTTGCTTGAATCCTGATGGTGCAATGAGCAAGGGACTCATGTCTGAGTATACCCTTCCACGCTCAGGGTGGACAAAAATATTTACAACAAGGGGTGGTGAGGGACAGAGTCTCTGAATTAAGCAGAAAGCTCTCACCCAGTCAAGAGATCAGGGCTAGATCCAACACCGTTTTTTAGCTCACTGCACCATCCCAGTTTCAGAACCTGGCTGTATGCAAATCAGTCTGTTCCTGTCCCAGTGCATGATGGGAACAGGGCAAACCAAACTACAAAAGCCAATTCTTACACTGGGAAGGAAACAAGCTCCCGGGAACCGGTTTCTGCCATTACAGCCGTCTTCGGCCCGGTTTGCTTGAATCCTGATGGTGCAATGAGCAAGGGACTCATGTCTGAGTATACCCTTCCACGCTTAGGGTGGACAAAAATATTTACAACAAGGGGTGGTGAGGGACAGAGTCTCTGAATTAAGCAGAAAGCTCTCACCCAGTCAAGAGATCAGGGCTAGATCCAACACCGTTTTTTAGCTCACTGCACCGTCCCAGTTTCAGAACCTGGCTGTATGCAAATTAGTCTGTTCCTGTCCCAGTGCATGATGGGAACAGGGCAAACCAAACTACAAAAGCCAATTCTTACACTGGGAAGGAAACAAGCTCCCGGGGACCGGTTTCTGGCATTACAGTCGTCTTCGGCCCGGTTTGCTTGAATCCTGATGGTGCAATGAGCAAGGGACTCATGTCTGAGTATACCCTTCCACGCTTAGGGTGGACAAAAATATTTACAACAAGGGGTGGTGAGGGACAGAGTCTCTGAATTAAGCAGAAAGCTCTCACCCAGTCAAGAGATCAGGGCTAGATCCAACACCGTTTTTTAGCTCACTGCACCATCCCAGTTTCAGAACCTGGCTGTATGCAAATTAGTCTGTTCCTGTCCCAGTGCATGATGGGAACAGGGCAAACCAAACTACAAAAGCCAATTCTTACACTGAAAGGAAACAAGCTCCCGGGGACCGGTTTCTGGCATTACAGCCGTCTTCGGCCCGGTTTGCTTGAATCCTGATGGTGCAATGAGCAAGGGACTCATGTCTGAGTATACCCTTCCACGCTTAGGGTGGACAAAAATATTTACAACAAGGGGTGGTGAGGGACAGAGTCTCTGAATTAAGCAGAAAGCTCTCACCCAGTCAAGAGATCAGGGCTAGATCCAACACCGTTTTTTAGCTCACTGCACCATCCCAGTTTCAGAACCTGGCTGTATGCAAATTAGTCTGTTCCTGTCCCAGTGCATGATGGGAACAGGGCAAACCAAACTACAAAAGCCAATTCTTACACTGGGAAGGAAACAAGCTCCCGGGGACCGGTTTCTGGCATTACAGCCGTCTTCGGCCCGGTTTGCTTGAATCCTGATGGTGCAATGAGCAAGGGACTCATGTCTGAGTATACCCTTCCACGCTTAGGGTGGACAAAAATATTTACAAAAAGGGGTGGTGAGGGACAGAGTCTCTGAATTAAGCAGAAAGCTCTCACCCAGTCAAGAGATCAGGGCTAGATCCAACACCGTTTTTTAGCTCACTGCACCATCCCAGTTTCAGAACCTGGCTGTATGCAAATTAGTCTGTTCCTGTCCCAGTGCATGATGGGAACAGGGCAAACCAAACTACAAAAGCCAATTCTTACACTGGGAAGGAAACAAGCTCCCGGGGACCGGTTTCTGGCATTACAGCCGTCTTCGGCCCGGTTTGCTTGAATCCTGATGGTGCAATGAGCAAGGGACTCATGTCTGAGTATACCCTTCCACGCTTAGGGTGGACAAAAATATTTACAACAAGGGGTGGTGAGGGACAGAGTCTCTGAATTAAGCAGAAAGCTCTCACCCAGTCAAGAGATCAGGGCTAGATCCAACACCGTTTTTTAGCTCACTGCACCATCCCAGTTTCAGAACATGGCTGTATGCAAATTAGTCTGTTCCTGTCCCAGTGCATGATGGGAACAGGGCAAACCAAACTACAAAAGCCAATTCTTACACTGGGAAGGAAACAAGCTCCCGGGGACCGGTTTCTGGCATTACAGCCGTCTTCGGCCCGGTTTGCTTGAATTCTGATGGTGCAATGAGCAAGGGACTCATGTCTGAGTATACCCTTCCACGCTTAGGGTGGACAAAAATATTTACAACAAGGGGTGGTGAGGGACAGAGTCTCTGAATTAAGCAGAAAGCTCTCACCCAGTCAAGAGATCAGGGCTAGATCCAACACCGTTTTTTAGCTCACTGCACCGTCCCAGTTTCAGAACCTGGCTGTATGCAAATTAGTCTGTTCCTGTCCCAGTGCATGATGGGAACAGGGCAAACCAAACTACAAAAGCCAATTCTTTCACTGGGAAGGAAACAAGCTCCCGGGGACCGGTTTCTGGCATTACAGCCGTCTTCGGCCCGGTTTGCTTGAGTCCTGATGGTGCAATGAGCAAGGGACTCATGTCTGAGTATACCCTTCCACGCTTAGGGTGGACAAAAATATTTACAACAAGGGGTGGTGAGGGACAGAGTCTCTGAATTAAGCAGAAAGCTCTCACCCAGTCAAGAGATCAGGGCTAGATCCAACACCGTTTTTTAGCTCACTGCACCGTCCCAGTTTCAGAACCTGGCTGTATGCAAATTAGTCTGTTCCTGTCCCAGTGCATGATGGGAACAGGGCAAACCAAACTACAAAAGCCAATTCTTACACTGGGAAGGAAACAAGCTCCCGGGGACCGGTTTCTGGCATTACAGCCGTCTTCGGCCCGGTTTGCTTGAATCCTGATGGTGCAATGAGCAAGGGACTCATGTCTGAGTATACCCTTCCACGCTTAGGGTGGACAAAAATATTTACAAGAAGGGGTGGTGAGGGACAGAGTCTCTGAATTAAGCAGAAAGCTCTCACCCAGTCAAGAGATCAGGGCTAGATCCAACACCGTTTTTTAGCTCACTGCACCATCCCAGTTTCAGAACCTGGCTGTATGCAAATTAGTCTGTTCCTGTCCCAGTGCATGATGGGAACAGGGCAAACCAAACTACAAAAGCCAATTCTTACACTGGGAAGGAAACAAGCTCCCGGGGACCGGTTTCTGGCATTACAGCCGTCTTCGGCCCGGTTTGCTTGAATCCTGATGGTGCAATGAGCAAGGGACTCATGTCTGAGTATACCCTTCCACGCTCAGGGTGGACAAAAATATTTACAACAAGGGGTGGTG
Organism: Lissotriton vulgaris; assembly: GCF_964263255.1. Taxonomy (NCBI): domain Eukaryota; kingdom Metazoa; phylum Chordata; class Amphibia; order Caudata; family Salamandridae; genus Lissotriton; species Lissotriton vulgaris. The sequence continues at coordinate 16,672 of NW_028251747.1, read as the reverse complement.
AGGGACAGAGTCTCTGAATTAAGCAGAAAGCTCTCACCCAGTCAAGAGATCAGGGCTAGATCCAACACCGTTTTTTAGCTCACTGCACCATCCCAGTTTCAGAACCTGGCTGTATGCAAATCAGTCTGTTCCTGTCCCAGTGCATGATGGGAACAGGGCAAACCAAACTACAAAAGCCAATTCTTACACTGGGAAGGAAACAAGCTCCCGGGAACCGGTTTCTGCCATTACAGCCGTCTTCGGCCCGGTTTGCTTGAATCCTGATGGTGCAATGAGCAAGGGACTCATGTCTGAGTATACCCTTCCACGCTTAGGGTGGACAAAAATATTTACAACAAGGGGTGGTGAGGGACAGAGTCTCTGAATTAAGCAGAAAGCTCTCACCCAGTCAAGAGATCAGGGCTAGATCCAACACCGTTTTTTAGCTCACTGCACCGTCCCAGTTTCAGAACCTGGCTGTATGCAAATTAGTCTGTTCCTGTCCCAGTGCATGATGGGAACAGGGCAAACCAAACTACAAAAGCCAATTCTTACACTGGGAAGGAAACAAGCTCCCGGGGACCGGTTTCTGGCATTACAGTCGTCTTCGGCCCGGTTTGCTTGAATCCTGATGGTGCAATGAGCAAGGGACTCATGTCTGAGTATACCCTTCCACGCTTAGGGTGGACAAAAATATTTACAACAAGGGGTGGTGAGGGACAGAGTCTCTGAATTAAGCAGAAAGCTCTCACCCAGTCAAGAGATCAGGGCTAGATCCAACACCGTTTTTTAGCTCACTGCACCATCCCAGTTTCAGAACCTGGCTGTATGCAAATTAGTCTGTTCCTGTCCCAGTGCATGATGGGAACAGGGCAAACCAAACTACAAAAGCCAATTCTTACACTGGGAAGGAAACAAGCTCCCGGGGACCGGTTTCTGGCATTACAGCCGTCTTCGGCCCGGTTTGCTTGAATCCTGATGGTGCAATGAGCAAGGGACTCATGTCTGAGTATACCCTTCCACGCTTAGGGTGGACAAAAATATTTACAACAAGGGGTGGTGAGGGACAGAGTCTCTGAATTAAGCAGAAAGCTCTCACCCAGTCAAGAGATCAGGGCTAGATCCAACACCGTTTTTTAGCTCACTGCACCATCCCAGTTTCAGAACCTGGCTGTATGCAAATTAGTCTGTTCCTGTCCCAGTGCATGATGGGAACAGGGCAAACCAAACTACAAAAGCCAATTCTTACACTGGGAAGGAAACAAGCTCCCGGGGACCGGTTTCTGGCATTACAGCCGTCTTCGGCCCGGTTTGCTTGAATCCTGATGGTGCAATGAGCAAGGGACTCATGTCTGAGTATACCCTTCCACGCTTAGGGTGGACAAAAATATTTACAAAAAGGGGTGGTGAGGGACAGAGTCTCTGAATTAAGCAGAAAGCTCTCACCCAGTCAAGAGATCAGGGCTAGATCCAACACCGTTTTTTAGCTCACTGCACCATCCCAGTTTCAGAACCTGGCTGTATGCAAATTAGTCTGTTCCTGTCCCAGTGCATGATGGGAACAGGGCAAACCAAACTACAAAAGCCAATTCTTACACTGGGAAGGAAACAAGCTCCCGGGGACCGGTTTCTGGCATTACAGCCGTCTTCGGCCCGGTTTGCTTGAATCCTGATGGTGCAATGAGCAAGGGACTCATGTCTGAGTATACCCTTCCACGCTTAGGGTGGACAAAAATATTTACAACAAGGGGTGGTGAGGGACAGAGTCTCTGAATTAAGCAGAAAGCTCTCACCCAGTCAAGAGATCAGGGCTAGATCCAACACCGTTTTTTAGCTCACTGCACCATCCCAGTTTCAGAACATGGCTGTATGCAAATTAGTCTGTTCCTGTCCCAGTGCATGATGGGAACAGGGCAAACCAAACTACAAAAGCCAATTCTTACACTGGGAAGGAAACAAGCTCCCGGGGACCGGTTTCTGGCATTACAGCCGTCTTCGGCCCGGTTTGCTTGAATTCTGATGGTGCAATGAGCAAGGGACTCATGTCTGAGTATACCCTTCCACGCTTAGGGTGGACAAAAATATTTACAACAAGGGGTGGTGAGGGACAGAGTCTCTGAATTAAGCAGAAAGCTCTCACCCAGTCAAGAGATCAGGGCTAGATCCAACACCGTTTTTTAGCTCACTGCACCGTCCCAGTTTCAGAACCTGGCTGTATGCAAATTAGTCTGTTCCTGTCCCAGTGCATGATGGGAACAGGGCAAACCAAACTACAAAAGCCAATTCTTACACTGGGAAGGAAACAAGCTCCTGGGGACCGGTTTCTGACATTACAGCCGTCTTCGGCCCGGTTTGCTTGAGTCCTGATGGTGCAATGAGCAAGGGACTCATGTCTGAGTATACCCTTCCACGCTTAGGGTGGACAAAAATATTTACAACAAGGGGTGGTGAGGGACAGAGTCTCTGAATTAAGCAGAAAGCTCTCACCCAGTCAAGAGATCAGGGCTAGATCCAACACCGTTTTTTAGCTCACTGCACCGTCCCAGTTTCAGAACCTGGCTGTATGCAAATTAGTCTGTTCCTGTCCCAGTGCATGATGGGAACAGGGCAAACCAAACTACAAAAGCCAATTCTTACACTGGGAAGGAAACAAGCTCCCGGGGACCGGTTTCTGGCATTACAGCCGTCTTCGGCCCGGTTTGCTTGAATCCTGATGGTGCAATGAGCAAGGGACTCATGTCTGAGTATACCCTTCCACGCTTAGGGTGGACAAAAATATTTACAAGAAGGGGTGGTGAGGGACAGAGTCTCTGAATTAAGCAGAAAGCTCTCACCCAGTCAAGAGATCAGGGCTAGATCCAACACCGTTTTTTAGCTCACTGCACCATCCCAGTTTCAGAACCTGGCTGTATGCAAATTAGTCTGTTCCTGTCCCAGTGCATGATGGGAACAGGGCCAACCAAACTACAAAATCCAATTCTTACACTGGGAAGGAAACAAGCTCCCGGGGACCGGTTTCTGGCATTACAGCCGTCTTCGGCCCGGTTTGCTTGAATCCTGATGGTGCAATGAGCAAGGGACTCATGTCTGAGTATACCCTTCCACGCTTAGGGTGGACAAAAATATTTACAACAAGGGGTGGTGAGGGACAGAGTCTCTGAATTAAGCAGAAAGCTCTCACCCAGTCAGAGATCAGGGCTAGATCCAACACCGTTTTTTAGCTCACTGCACCATCCCAGTTTCAGAACCTGGCTGTATGCAAATTAGTCTGTTCCTGTCCCAGTGCATGATGGGAACAGGGCAAACCAAACTACAAAAGCCAACTCTTACACTGGGAAGGAAACAAGCTCCCGGGGACTGGTTTCTGGCATTACAGCCGTCTTCGGCCCGGTTTGCTTGAATCCTGATGGTGCAATGAGCAAGGGACTCATGTCTGAGTATACCCTTCCACGCTTAGGGTGGACAAAAATATTTACAACAAGGGGTGGTGAGGGACAGAGTCTCTGAATTAAGCAGAAAGCTCTCACCCAGTCAAGAGATCAGGGCTAGCTCCAACACCGTTTTTTAGCTCACTGCACCATCCCAGTTTCAGAACCTGGCTGTATGCAAATTAGTCTGTTCCTGTCCCAGTGCATGATGGGAACAGGGCAAACCAAACTACAAAAGCCAATTCTTACACTGGGAAGGAAACAAGCTCCCGTGGAAGGGTATACTCAAATGTGAGTCCCTATCTCATTGCACCATCAGGATTCAAGCAAGCCGGGCCGAAGACGGCTGAAATGCCAGAAACCAGTCCCCGGTAGTTTGTTTCCTTCCCAGTATAAGAATTGGCTTGGTAGTTTGGTCTGCCCTATTCCCATGATGCACTGGGCCAGGGTCAGACTAATTTGCATATAGCCAAGTTCTGAGCTGGGATGGTGCAGTGAGCTAAAAAACGGTGATGGATAAAGCCCTGATCTTTGGACTGGGTAAGAGTGGTCTGCTTAATTCAGAAACTCTGTTCATCACCACCCCCTTTTCTGAACCGAAAGAAAAATTAGGGCACATTTTGACTTCTCAAATCCTCTTCTATTTCATTAAAAAGTTTTAACATGCAGACTGAAACAAGCACTTTGAATACCAGCAGCAGACTTACCTGGTGAGCAGTAGCTTTTCTACAGTGATCTAATAAGCAACTAGAGTGCTCAGAATTTATGGCAAATGTGTGACACATCTGAATGCCTTCTTGATGGAATCAAAGTAAAAAACGAAAAGTATTTCCTTCTGAGGAGACTGAGGTAAATGAGGTAATGAGGAAATTTCATAACAACTAAGTCTCCCAAGATGGCAACCAGAGACAAAAGAGATCAAATGTAGCACGACTATCATCCAGATGTAGCCCACGTATAGCTCAATGACAGAATGTCCCAGAGTGTTCTTAAGACTAGCTAAAGCGCTTACTGTCTTACTTATGACAAAAGTATGGCACACCTGAAGCCATCTTGATTTGAATAAATGGGTAACACTTAAAACATTTAATTTAAAAAGGAACACAATGAGGGGGTTCATTTTCCCATAGAAATTATGATTAGTGCTCTATTATGTATTAGGAAAAACTATAAAATTAAGTGTTTATGTTTTTCTACAAGGAGCAACAACATAAAAAAATTCACTATGGAAAAAGAACTAACAATATAGAAGACAGTTTCAAAATTTCTAACACTCTCATAGAGGAGCTAAATAAACCTTTCTTGGGTAGCAAGAATGGAGATGAAAATATTGCTGCAGATATCAGCTGCGTTTTTTTAGATGAAACATTGGATGATGATTTTGTGCAAGCATTAGAGGACATCGAGTTTCATGATATGACTTTTGAAATTGATAATCAAGAAAATGAAATCGTGTTAGAAGCTTATTAAATTAAGGAATGTTACAAGAGTACATGTATGATTAAAAATGGTTTGAGAGACTCTTCTTGCAGAATTGTAATCATTCAGCTAGTTTCCAAGTACTTATGGTACAAAGTGGGCCTTAAGGCATGGACTGCTTGAAACCTCTATAGATTATGTATGCACTCTTCTATGCACCAGCAAACTTGTGTTTTATAGCTTTTATTTCCAGGTCTATATCCTTTGACTTCCAGCAAAGTCTCTGTGTTCGCTGATTCCGTATTGCACTGAGCTATTGAGCAGAATGTCCTTATCTATGCACTGTGATAAAAGTGAACCTATTTAAATTTAGTCAAGCACTCTCCTTGTAGAACTGTAATTATCCAGTCAGTACCCAAATATTCATGGAGGAAAGTAGGCCTTAGACCATGGACTGCTTTAACCCTGTATAGATTATGCATGCAGTCTTCTATGTACCTACAAACTAGTCTTTTATACATTGAATTTCCCAGTCTGTATTATTAGACTATCAGCAATCACTCTCACTCTACTGTTTCAGTATTGTAGTGAGCCATTCAGCAGTATTTCATTATATATGTACTGTGGTAAAACTGAAGCAGTTATAAGTTGAGGGAGGGATTTTCTTTGCAGAACTGCAATTATCTACTCAGTATCTAAGTATTCATAAATTAAAATAGGGCTTAGGTCATAGACTGCTTCAAACTCCTATAGACTTTACATGCAGTCTTTTATGCACTGGTAACTTTGTCTTTTATACCTTCAATTTCCCAGTCTGTATCCTTACACTTCCAGCAAACACTATCAAACTACTGTTCCAGTTTTGTATTGAGCCATATAGCAATATATGCTTGTCTATACACTGTACATACATTCTGCCACTACACAAGTAGTCATGCAGCAATGTAGGCCTAAGTGTATGGACTGCTTCAAAAACCTATATATAGTAAATGCACTTTTCTAAACATCTGCAAATTTGGCTTTTAAAGTTTGAATTGCCTTGTTTGTATCCTGACACTTCCTGAAAACATTCTGCTACTGCTATTTTAGTATTGTAGTGAGTCATACAGCAGTATGTTCTTATGTATGCACTGTTCTAAAAGTGAAGGTGCTATATTTCAGGTAGACAATTTCCTTATTGATGCAAGCACTCAGTCGGTTCCCAAGTAGTCATGCAGCCAAGTAGGCCTTAGGGCATGGACTGCTTCAAACCCCTATAGACTATGCATCCACTGTTCTATACACCCCCAAACTTGCCTTTTATACCTTCAGTTCCCCAGTCTGTATTGTTACACTTTCACCAAACAGTCACACACTACTGTTTAAGTGTTATAAGGAAAACATACAGTAGTATGTGCTTATCTATACACTGTTCTAAAGGTAAAGCTAATATATACTCAGCCAGACACTTTTCTTTCAGAATTGTAGTCATTCAGGGCCTCATTTATGAGGCCACTTGCGCCATCGGAACGTCACTTTTTATGATGTTCCGTGGCACAGCTGCCTGCGTGATATTTATCAGGCAGCAATAAGCCAATTTTTTGGCGTACTGCTGCCTGATAAATATCAGCCCCTTTAACGCAGTATTCTGCGTTAAAGGGGTATGCAATGGTTGTTGCTGGGGATGTTCCCAGCAACACCTATAGCCTTTAGACACTGCCCCAAATTTCAAGAAATTGTAAATCTGAGGCAGTGCCATAAGCTTACGCCTCCCCAGGGGAGGCGTAAGGAAGGCGCAACAGGGAAAAATAGATGTATTTCTCCTCCTTTTTCTTTTTTCTATGTGAGCGGCATTCTCTAGTCTCTTGTGATGATTTTTATACAGAAAGGTTTCCCTTCCTGTACAAAAATAATCATCCCCGCAACGCAGGCACCCTTGCACCATTGTGCAAAGGTGCCTGCGTTGACGCAGGCAGGCCATTGTGTGCCGGCGTAGGGGAAAAGGAGAGGAATGTGTAATATCCGATAGATACGGCGCATTCCTCCCTTTTTCTTTTGCCGTAAGGAAGCGCAACAGGAAGGCCTTCTGCACTTCCCTACGGCAAAATCTCATAAATGAGGCCCTATGTCAGTAGCCAAGTACTCATGGTGCAAAGTGGGCCTTAGGGCATGGAGTACTTCAAACCCCTATAGACTATGCATACACTGTTCTATGCACCTGCAAATTTGCCTTTTATATGCTGAATTGCTCAGTCTCTATCCTTACACTTGCACCAAACACTCTGTCACTCTTGGTATAGTTTTGTAGTGACTCATTGATCATTGTGCAGTAAGGCATTCACTACATTAAAACAGTAATCAGTAGATGTACAATAAGTGGTACATCCCCAGAGATATGCTAGTTATTGTGCCCTGTGACATCACCACCATGGATGCACCGTATTTACAATGTGGTGCACTATGTGGCAAAAACGGCACAGATATGTTATGTATCTGTGCTGTGAAGATGGTGCAATGCTTAACTTGCGTAGGAAGCACAATGCAGCTCTAGCAGTGCTCTTTGGCCCTATGCTCAAAATGCTGTGTCAATCCTTACACCTGCTTCAAGCAGGTGCAGGGTTTTGATGCAGCATAAGCCCAAAAGTGACTGAATGAAATCTTATAGATTTCACTTAAACACTTTTAGGAGGCGTTCCTGCACCAGAACACCCTCCCCCTGTGCAGGAAAGCCTCCTTCTGACACAGGGCTTTACAATGTGATGCACCTTCCATATGCATCTCATTGTAAATACCACACACCATGGCATATCTTTTGCACTACTACTGCATCACAAATGTGACGCAACAGATGTGTAAAAGAGGCGCAAGGGGATTGTAAATCCACTCCTAACACATAGCAATTTGCCTAGGCAGTTCCAGCAGCATTTCAAATTGAAGCATAGGTTTGTAACATATTTATATGCATATGTTACATTCAAGTGCTTCCGAGGCACCACAGTATACTATAGATACACACCTTATAGATTTATGCTGTAGCACTTCCTTATAGTTTTGCTCTTTTACATTCACCATACATTAGTAATGTATTCATTCATTCATTTATGCACTACACATTCATTCAGACAAAGTTTTACACACTATCATAAAAATATAGCTCTTTCTTTGACCAGTGGAGGTAGTTATGAAAAGAAAAGTTTTTTTTGTCTTTGTAGTTTTGTATTTATTTAAAAGTTTTTTTTTAGTTTTTTTAAACAAAAAAATGAAACTAGAACGCAAAAAAAGTGGAACGTCAACAAAACAGTAAAAAAAAATTATTGACAAGTACAGTTGTGGTTCCTCTTCTTGCAAAGAATACATACTATGGATTGTTCTCCATAGCTTAAAAGTTCAGTGCAAAACCTACAATGCATGGTTAGGTCTCCAAATTCAGGCTGTATGTTTGGAACCATACCGCTCAATGGTGGTGGTTGTGGTGCACTCAATGTACTTGGAAGAGCAAATCCCTGGCCCTCCTGCAATCTTCTTGTTACAGCCCTAGCCCAATTGTTTGGGTGTAAATTCTTTACATGGCGCACCATGCTCGCTGTTCCGAAAAAATATTTTTTGCTGGGGTCACCCCTGGAAAGAGTTGTCTCACATATTTTACATGTGACTTTTGGGGCATTGACCTTTTTTGATGTTCAGGGAAGGAGAAACATTTCCATATCACAGCCTCTTTCCTTTTTTGCTGAGGCTGCCCTGCAACAAATTCCTCATCAGATGAGTGCTCAGAAGAGGACTCTACAAGTGCAGCCATACTGAAGTTTGGTTCTAAATTGACTGGAACTCCACAGAAGAGATGGCTCTCCTGAGAAAGTCAAAGAAGAATGATTAAAATGGGTGGGGTCTTTCAACAGTTGGAATAGGAAGTCTTATGAACCAATCAAATCTCCTCTTTTAAAGTCACATGGCTTTGCGTACTCTCACGGTGCGCTTACGGAGCTCTTACGTTGAATTTACAGTGCTCTTACAATGGGAGTATGGACGACGTACGGCCGTGATTTGCGTAATTGCTTTCAAAAGTAATATATGCTTATTAAAAGTTTAAAAAAAAACTTGTTTCATGATTATCCCAGATAATGTCTTCCCTTAATATATACATTAGAAACATAAATATATGTTTTTGAACCATTAGAAACTTTTGCAGCGTATGCGTACGGGACGCAGTACATGACGTCATGCGGAAGCGTAGATGCGTCGCGCAACGTCAAAATGTATCCTTAACGTGTGCGTGGGTACGCGCAGAGGAAGATTTACTGTACAAAATATGGTGCGATCTCCGTACCCCTAAGGTGCAAATACCACAAAAAAAAAAAGAAATTATTTAGAATTTAATTTTAATATATTGAATAAAATATATAATTCATTAAAAAAAGCATTTAGTTTTATTATTTTACATTAAGAATATGAAATATAATTTATAAAATAAAATAAATACAAATATTTATATTAAAAATGTAAGAAATTAATATGAAAAGAAAAAATAAGTAATTGATATATATAATAAGTATCATTTACAAAATATTTAAAGTTTCCTGAAACAAACATAGGTTTCACACACGTTATAGTTAGCAATTAGTATTTAAAAACCCTTTCAAATTCATTGAAAAAAACGTAGGTTTTTAGCTGGATATTTCACTTATACAAAACCATTGAAATTCCCCTGTTATAGTTAGTTCAGCTAACTATAACTCGCGCTGCCGCAAATCACTGCTGATGACGTCACATATTACATCACTCATGACATGGTCAGTGACATCATTCATGACATCACTGATGACATCTCAAATGACATCACTGATGAAATCATCCTTGTGAAAGAGAGGCCGACCTCCTCTCACCCTAATATAACCTTTGAAACACACACTGAAAAACAGAAACTAACATTTTCAAAACAATGTAGATACCAATACCAGTTAGAACAACCTATTCAGTAATTCAAAAATCTACATACACATCCACTCATTCACCAACAGTTTTCTACAGTCACTTATACATGTACTCACTTATCACATGTACTCATACACCTATACATCCTGTTACACACATACACTCATACATTGAATTACTCACACACATACTCACACATGCAAATAAACTATCAAACATCCATTTATTGCATATACAGCTATACACACACCACTACACTTACTTCTACAGAAACATGCACATATTTACTCTCTTAAACAATCACTTATAGAAACACATACTTATTTATACAGGAACTCTTCCAATCTCTCATTCTCATATATTCTCTCTTATATACATCAATATTCACATATACTCGTTTAAAACATATGTACTTACTCATAAATACACTATTGAGACAGTCATTCAGTCACTAACACACCCATACACACACTCATCCACCCATACAGTCCCGCACACATGCTGTCTTCAAAACACATACAAACAGTGAGTCACTCATTAATGCATCTATGCGCTAAGTGACATCCCCCACCGAACCATACAGACACTCAACCTGATACTCAAAAAACCAACTAATAACTCATATACACACTCATTTAGCTACTTATCAACCAAGGCAGCCATTTATACACAAAGTGAGACACTGATACAGATATTTAAATATTTAAACATTACTCGCTAATACATGTATTCACTAAGATACACTTAATAAGTCAGTTATACAATCAATTTTACAAAGAAAACGATCCATTTAGACACTAATTTACCCATTTAGTCTTCCATCGACCTTTAGATATACATATATAAAAAATATTTGTTTTCAGAAAGGTACACATTCATTGGATGATGTCATCAATGATGTCATTTGGGATGTCATCAGTGATGTCATGCGTGATGTCACTGACCATGTCATGAGTGATGTAATATGGTACGTCATCAGCAGTAGATTGCGGCCGTGCAAGTTATAGTTAGCTGAACGAACTATAACAGGGGAATTTCAATGGTTTTGTATGAGTGAAATGTCCAGCTAACTATAACATGTGTGAAACCTATCTATGTTTTTTTTCAATGAATATATATATATATATATATATATATATATATATATATATATATATATATATATATATATATATATATATATATATATATATATATATATATATACATATCCTCAGGGAATGCATAAGTGGAGTTATGTTTGAAGGATAATCCATGACAAACCTACCTTTCTATATAATGGTGAAATACGCCTTTTCATGATTAGTTTAAAAAGTAAGTTTGAAAAATCTACTTTACATTACCTGTACTAGAACTGCCTTAAAACCAATTCTGCCACTCATTGCATCTGCAGAACTGCAATATATACCCTTGGCAGTAAGAGTTAATGACTGGATCAGAGTACAATGGCCTCTTATAAACCTCGAAAAGTGAACCACTTACCAGGGATTTTAGCTATCTTGAAGTAAAATGGAACTGTTGACAGAACAAAAAACAGTTTTAAAAATGCATATTTTGACTTAGAGATGCCAAATAGAGTCTTCCCTTATTTATTCCCAGGATCATCCAGAAATGAACACTGTAGTCACAGTACGATAGAGAACGCCCTTTCACACTGCCAGATGTGAGGAGAGCTCATCTAAATAGGGCAGAAATTAAATAGCTAAAGAGAAAACTGCCTGGTGCAGCTGGTTCTGCCATCTAGAAACAGTGGCTCCTTGGTAATTTTATAGTAAAGGAAAAAGCAAGTGCTGCAAAAGCAGACAGTAGGCTGAGAAAAATATAGTTAGTATTGGCTGGTAGAATGTATCTAATCACTGGCTATTACACAGGATAAATGTTGCACATTAACCACCACCGCCTCAGAAGATTTCTGGATGTAGGAAGACCCTATCTGCAGAACATACCTTTCCTGGAAGATGACTCCAGACTACTGACTTCTGGCTCACTCTTGTTGGCACCCAGGGACTAGAATTGCTCTCCATGGGTCAAGTGGTTTCCCCCCTGTCCACTGGAGAGGATAGGGCGCAACAGCCAGAGCGGCTGACTCAGGATCCTGGTTGGAGTCTCGGCATCGGCACAACATCCTATGCTTCTGGGCAAACCACTTAAAATCCTCATGCCCATGGACAGTACCGGGATACCCTCACAGGTGATAAGACACACTTAATAAACCTACAAAGTTTAACTTTGTCTACTTCAAAGAGCGGGCCACAAAATCAGATATTGAAAAAACAGGGCTTATTATTCCAAGAAGGCCCCACTACCCATAGAAGAGTGTGCCCTGTTAGATAACTGGTTGGAGAGAGATCTGCTATTTAGGAGCCTTTCATATTAAGCAAGAATTACAAGACTGATTAGGAGAAATGGTTATAGCACTTAAAAAAAGTTGAGGCTTCATCATTTTTTTGCACCTCCACAGGATAGGGACATGAGGCTCAGGCCTGCCGTAAAAGATTGCATCCAAGGTGAATATGAAAACAAGGTTTGTACTGTTCAGAGCATTTTACCACACTGGAAGCTACTTCATCAGAGTATCACAGTGAAGGTGTCTGGACTTGTGGAACCTTACCAGGCAACAGGTTTTATTCTTTCCTAATTGAGGGTTTTTGACTTCTAAAAAAGTGACCAAGGGCATGATTATGAGTTTGGCTGTCTGATGGACCGCCAAACACATGATAATAATGTGGCAACTGCAGTTACAGCAGTCAGGCTGCCTCATTATGGCTTGGCGGTCACTAACATAGCAGCTCTGCTACCGCCATGTGTCTGTGATCCCTGGCATTCTTGCAGCAGTCCGAGGCCACAATATGCTGGGGGTGCTGCTGCTGCACTGCCGAGCATATTTAGAGTTTCCTCACTGCCCTCCTTTTCATGCTGGTGAGCCCTACATGAAAAGGGTGGTGGTGAGGAAATTTAGGGGCCCTACAGGATTCACTGATGCCTTGGTGCATAGGGTGCAAGCAGGGGGGCAAATGGTGTGCTCGCTGTGTATCTTTGCCCCCAGTTCTTGCACAGCATGGTCCTTGCAGTTAATGGCATTAAGGGCAGCTCCTCCGCTAAGTGCATGGCAGGGATGCTGTGCTTTCAGCAGGAGAGGAGTAGTTTTCCCACTCCCAGTCTGGAGGGCGTTTGTTTGGGCATCTCGTGCCAGTCAAACCGACATGCGCACTTTACATGTTCTTCATGAAAGCTACATTACAGCCGGCATGGCGAACTTGCCTAGCCTCCTATTATCTGGCTGAGTGCTGGTAAACGGTGCTCAGACCAATTATAACGTTGCATTGCAACATTATGAATGGATATTAGGAATCTGGGTGCTGGTGCTTCCTGCCCTTGAAGCAGGCAGAAGAGGACTGAGAAGGGGAGGTGGCGGAAACAGACAGATAAGTGTAATTTTACTTTTGGTTTCAAGCCCTCTTCCTCCCCCAGACCCGCCCCAGCGCCATTTAATAATAGCCGCCTATGAATGCCATGCCAGAATGCTCTGTAGCAGTCTGACAGTGCTGCCTGTCTAAGGCTCACTCATGAGCCTTTAAAAGGGAGTGCCGCTGAACCACTGCCACAGTACTGCCTACTCGGATAACAACTTGTTTGGGACATCTGGTTATGCTTGACAGGGATAAAGGCCAACCGGTATGGAGCCCTGGTCCGATACACTAAGCGGGAGGCCTTGGTAACATTTTTATCTTTGCACTTAGCCATTTTCTGGAGCTTTTTTTCTCTATGTTGAGCGAGGCTCTTCTTTAGGCCAGATTCATGTCAACGTCATCGGCTTGGTTTTCTGCAAGGATCTTGTCAAATCTTGGAAGTCTGCGGCTCCAGAGTTTTCAGAGGAACAAACCTGAAATTCAGTGGGTCAGCTTATGGAGCTTTGTCCAAAAAGTTCACCAAACTTCTCTAAATGTCTAGATCTTCTTGCAGAAGGTCTCCTTGTTATGTGTTATCATGTGAATTTGTAGCGCGCACTAATACTCTGGAGTGTGCTGGCATGGGAGTGAACTGGGGTAAAGGTGGAAGCCAATCAGATGAGCTGACTAAACAGATGTGTCTTAAATGTTTTGAAAAAAGTTGAAAATCTTGAATAAGCTGAAGGTCCGCTGGGAGTGAATTCCAGGCCACTGCTGCTTTAACAGAAAGCGACTGGCCTCCCATACGGGTTCTGCAGAAGCAAGGGTTTTTCCATCCGAAGAAGAGAAGCAGACCGCAGAGGTCAATTCGGCACATAAAGAGTGAAATCCTTCCTGAGATAAATGGGTCCATGGCCATGAAGAGCCCTGTGTGCAAGGGTAATGGCTTTGAAATGAACTCGCTGAGCCACAGGCAGCCAATGCAGATCGTGCAAATATTGTTGAGCAGTGGACTAGATCTACTCGAGACGTTAAAAAGGAGTCTAGCAGCGGCATTCTGCATGATTTGCAGTTTTGTAGCAAATACCCAGGCATGTCAATGAACAAAGCTTTGGCATAATCTAAACGATAGAGAATCAAAGCAAGGGCAACCATCTCTTTGAGCATTCTTGGAAGCAGAGGGAAGATCTTTCTAAGGGCTTTGAGGGTGCCAAAGCAGACCCCAGTCAGTTTTTTTACATGGTCAGTGAACCGCAGATCCTCGCTAAACCAGACGCCCAAGTTTTTTGCCGGTCCTCCCTCAGAGTGAGGGCAAGGGAAGTTTGGTGGCCATAAAGATTGTCTGAAGTCCAGATGGAACTGGCCATACAAGAGGACCTCTGATTTAACCTCATTGCACTTCAGAGAGGCCTGGGCCAGCCAGCAGAATACCGACACAAGGCACGTCTGGGAGGTGTTAGTGTCCAGATCCGAGCCCCTCCAGGTAAATAGCAGCTGGGTGTCATCAGCATACGCTACAACTTTTGCTCCAAACTCCTCTGTCAGATAGAGCAAAGGGGTTAGGTATATATTAAATAACCGAGGGCTCAGAGTAGAGCCCTGAGGTACCCTCATAAAGAGGTTCCTAACAGAGGATGAACAGGAAGCCATGCAGACCTGCTGCGAGCAGGTATCTAGAAAAGATTTAACCCACTCCCAAACCAGGCCCGAAATGCCAATCGAAGATAACCGGGCCAGGGGCAACTGTTGGGGCACCGTATCGAAGGCAGCAGAGAGGTCAAGTAAAATCAAGGCCGCTCTGCCGCCCCATCCAGACACTCCCTGATTGCCTCCGACATCTCCACCAGAGTGGTCTCCGTGCTCTAAGCAGTTCTAAACCCAGACTGGGCTGGATGCAAAGCACTTGATGTTTCAAAAAAGGTCCTGAGCTGCCGAAAAAACACTTTTTCACAAACCTTGGCTAAGGCAGGTAGCAGAGAGATAGGCCGGTAATTGGCAGGGACCAAAGGATCCAGTGAAGGTTTCGTGAGAAGGGGGTAACAGTTTAGCCTGTTTCCATTGAGCGGGAAAAGAGTCCGTCTGAAGGAAGAGATTAACAATAACCACTACTGCTGGGCAAACCTCCTAGGCTACCCCAGCTAATACACGAGCCGGGCAGGGATCGGCAGGCGAGCCAGACTTAAGAGAACTAAGAATGGCCAGAATCTCAGACTTGGCAGCAGGCACAAATGAAATAAGCTGAGGGGTAAAAGCACGAGAAATGGAGGGGGGCCCTGCAAAAGGGATCTCCAATGTCATGAAATGTGAGCCCACGCTATCCTGAATCCTAGATATATTGTCCACAAAGAAGGTGGACAACTCCTCACACCATTGTTGGGAGACAAGAAGAGACCTATGCTCCCCGCAAGGCGATAAGAAGCTCTTAACAATGGCAAAGATCTCCTTACTGTTGTTCCTCGCCAACGCAATCCTCCCAGCAAAATAGTCGCTTTTAGCTTTTCTAATGGACATATAGTACTCCCTCTGAGCTAAACACAGGGTCTTCTTATCAGAAATACAATACTTCTGGCGCCAGCAGCGCTCCAGCTTTTGACACCCCAATTTCAGATCCTTGAGCTTATTCGAATACGGAGGCTGCGAGGGAAGAGAGCGCTATTTCCTACAGAGAGTTGATTTAGAGCTGGCGCTAACCCCCGGCTAATCCAGTGGTCACAGCTGTCAACAGCCCCATCCAAATCAGAAGTGGAAGCCGGACGTGACTGAAGTAGTGCTTTCGAGAATGCTGGAAGATGAATCTTCCTAGGGTGCAGGGACAGAGGCAAAACAGGACTTCTGAAAGCCTACCCAAAGTCCAGGAAAATCTAATCAAATGGTATTCAGACCAAGTAACAGGTTCTGGATCCTCTACCTCAATGGCAAAATTAGTGCACACCAGATCTATGAGATGGCCGCTAAAGTAGGATGGCAGCTTCACCCATTGAGTCAACTGAGCTAAACCCAAAGAATGCAAAAGTCCCCCCGAATCATGAGCAGCCGGGGCATCCAGATGGATATTGAAGTCCCCCAAAAGTAGGAACTTAGAGTAGCGGAAGGTGCACGGAATAATAGTATCGTCAAATGCCTTCAAGAAGGCTCCAGGGGACCCGGCTGATGATAGACTAGTGTACTGCCCAGTGTGCCCAGTGTAAAGTGGGGGGAAAGGGTGAAAGTAAAATCCAGGGCCTCCCACTCCACCCAATCTCCTGAGACTTCCCTGGTAAAAGACCACAAGTCCCTAAACACCACTGCCGTTACCCCTCCTCTCCCAGTTCTGCGAGGTTTCAAAGTGTCAACAACACCAATCCAGGGGTCTAGAATCTCTGGCAAGGTCCTTGGGCTGTTGAAATTACATTTCCCAGAATGTACATGGCCAAATACGTGAACGTCGACTAGACGCACTCTAGGATAGGGACTTGTTGTGGAGATGATGTAGGTGATGTCAGTTTACATGTAGCTTGCAGGGAGTCTACTCCTTAATCCATCTTAAAATAAGGCAAAGCCTTTGGGCTG